>NW_026736388.1:0-72084 GCF_949786415.1 Peromyscus eremicus | reverse complement strand
CTACTCTACGGTGTTTCCTATTGGGTCCGAACAGCGAGATGGCTCAGAACAAAAGAACTGTGCTTCCTACACACACAGGCCAAATCTAGTTCAACTCTGCTTAGGAAACTGACAAGAACAGTAGCTCCTCTTCAGTCCAATACACTGTACTTGATGGGAACAGACGCAAGTCCTATTTGCACTGTGTGTGGCAATGGGAGCACAGTAGTGACTTTCCTTACCAGAAAACAACTCTTGCTTGTAGGGTCAAAAACTGCATGTGATTCAACTACATTTAGGACTGGGAAACAAACACTAGCTCGCCTTACAAGAAACACACTCTGCTTTTGAGAAAGAGCACTCTTCTACTCTACTGTGTTTCCTATAGGGCCAAAACAGTGAGCTTGCTCAGAACAAAAGAACTGTGCTTCCTACACACACGGGCAATATCTAGTTCAACTGTGCTTAGGAATCTGACAAGAACAGTAGCTCCTCTTCAGTCCAATACACTGTACTTGCTGGAAAAAGACACGTGTGCTATTTGCTCTGTGTGTGAGAAAGGGAGCGAATAGTGACTTTCCTTACCAGAAAACAGCTCTTGCTTGTAGGACCAGAAACTGCATGGGATTCAACTCCATTTAGGACTGGGAAACAAACGCTAGCTTGCCTTACAAGAAACACACTCTTCTTTTGAAAAAAGAGCACTCTTCTACTCTACTGTGTTTCCTATATGGCCAAAACACTGAGCTTGCTCAGAAAAAAAGAACTGTGCTTCCTACACACACGGGCTATATCTAGTTCAACTCTGCTTAGGAAACTGACAAGAACAGTAGCTCCTCGTCATTCCAATACACTGTACTGGCTGGGAACAGACGCGAGTGCTTTTTGCCCTGTGTATGACAGTGGGAGCACAATATTGACTCTTTTTTATCATAAAACAATTCTTTCTCGTAGGACAAGAAACTGCATGTGATTCAACTCCATTTAGGACTGGGAAACAAACGCAAGCTCTCATTACAAGAAACACACTCTGCTTTTTAGAAAAGAGCACTGTTATACTCTAATGTGTTTGCTATGGGGTCCGAAAAGTGAGTTTGCTCAGAACAAAAGAACTGTGCATCCTACACACGGGCCATATCTAGTTCAACTCTGCTTAGGAAACTGACAAGAACAGTAGCTCCTCTTCAGTCCAATACACTGTACATGCTGGGAACAGAAGCCAGTGCTATTTGCCCTGTGTATGACAATGGGAGCGCAATAGTGACTCTTCTTACCAGAAAACAACTCTTGATCATTGGACCAGAAACTGCATGTGATTCAAATCCATTTAGGACAGGGAAACAAACGCTAGCTCGCATTACAAGAAACACACTTTGCTTTTGAGAGAAGAGCACTCTTCTACTCTACTGTGTTTCCTATGGGTTCTGAACAGAGAGCTTGCTCAGAACAAAAGAACTGTGCTTCCTACACACACGGCCATATCTAGTTCAACTCTGCTTAGGAAACTGACAAGAACAGTAGCTCCTCTTCAGTCCAATACACTGTACATGCTGGGAACAGATTCCAGTGCTATTTTCCCTGTGTATGACAGTGGGAGCGCAATAGTGACTCTTCTTACCAGAAAACAACTCTTGCTCGTAGGACCAAAAACTGCATGTGATTCAACTCCCATTTAGGACTGGGAAACAAACGCTAGCTCGCCTTACAAGAAACACACTCTGCTTTTGAGAAAAGGGCACTCTTCTACTCTACTATGTTTCCTATAGGGCCAGAACAGTGAGCTTGCTCAGAACAAAAGAACTGTGCTTCCTACACACACGCGCCATATCTCGATCAATTCTGCTTAGGAAACTGACAAGAACAGTAGATCCTCTTAAGTCCAATACACTGTACATGCTGGAACAGATGCCAGTGCTATATGCCCTGTGAACGACAATGGGAGCACACTAGTGACTCTTCTTACCAGAAAACAACTCTTGCTCGTAGGACCAGAACCTGCATGTGATTCAACTCAATTTAGGACTGAGAAACAAAGGCTAACTCGCCTTACAAGAAACACACTCTGCTTTTGAAAAAGGGCACTCTTCCACTCTACTGTATTTCCTATGGTGTCCGAACAGTGAGCTTGCTCAGAAGAAAAGAACTGTTCTTCCTACACACACGGCCATATCTAGTTCAACTCTGCTTAGGAAATTGACAAGAACAGTAGATCCTCTTCAGTCCAATACAGTGTACATGCTGGGAACAGACGCCAGTGCTATTTGCCCTGTGTATGATAATGGGAGCGCAATAGTGACTCTTCTTACCAGAAAACAACTCTTGCTCGTAGGACCAGAAATTGCATGTGATTCAACTCCATTTAGGACTGGGAAACAAACACTAGCTTGCCTTACAAGAAACACACTCTGCTTTTGAGAAAAGAGCACTCTTCTACTCTACTGTGTTTCCTATGGGTTCCGAACAGTGAGCTTGCTCAGAACAAAAGAACTGTGCTTCCTACACACACGGCCATATCTAGTTCAACTCTGCTTAGGAAACTGACAAGAACAGTAGCTCCTCTTCAGTCCAATACACTGTACATGCTGGGAAGAGACGCCAGTGCTATTTGCCCTGTGTATGACAGTGGGAGCACAATAGTGACTCTTCTTACCAGAATATAACTCTTGCTCGTAGGACCAGAATATGCATGTGATTCAACTCCATTTAGGACTGGGAAACAAACGCAAGCTCTCCTTACAAGAAACACACTCTACTTTTTAGAAAAGAGCACTCTTCTACTCTAATGTGTTTCCTATGGGGTCCGAAAAGTGAGCTTGCTCAGAACAAAAGAACTGTGCTTCCTACACACACGGGCCATATCTAGTTCAACTCTGCTTAGGAAACTGACAAGAACAGTAGCTCCTCTTCAGTCCAATACACTTTACTGGCTGGGAACAGACACGAGTGCTATTTGCACTGTGTGTGGCAATGGGAGCACAATAGTGACTTTCCTACCAGAAAACGACGCTTGCTAGTATGACCAGAAACTGCATGTGATTCAACTCCATTTAGAACTGGGAAACAAACGCTAGCTCACCTTACAAGAAACACACTCTGCTTTTGAGAAACGATCACTCTTCTACTCTACTGTGTTTCCTATAGGGCTAGAACAGTGAGCATGCTCAGAACAAAAGAACTGTGCTTCCTACACTCACAGCCATATCTAGTTCAAATCTGCTTAGGAAACTGACAAGAACAGTAGATCCTCTTCAGTCCAATACACTGTACATGCTGGGAACAGACGCCAGTGCTATTTGCCCCGTGTATGACAATGGGAGCACAATAGTGACTCTTCTTACCAGAAAACAACTCTTGCTCGTTGGACCAGAAACTGCATGTGATTCAAATCCATTTAGGACAGGGAAACAAACCCTAGCTCGCCTTACAAGAAACACACTATGCTTTTGAGAAAAGGGCACTCTTCTACTCTACGGTGTTTCCTATTGGGTCCGAACAGCGAGATGGCTCAGAACAAAAGAACTGTGCTTCCTACAAACACAGGCCAAATCTAGTTCAACTCTGCTTAGGAAACTGACAAGAACAGTAGCTCCTCTTCAGTCCAATACACTGTACTTGATGGGAACAGACGCAAGTCCTATTTGCACTGTGTGTGGCAATGGGAGCACAGTAGTGACTTTCCTTACCAGAAAACAACTCTTGCTTGTAGGACCAAAAACTGCATGTGATTCAACTACATTTAGGACTGGGAAACAAACACTAGCTCGCCTTACAAGAAACACACTCTGCTTTTGAGAAAAGAGCACTCTTCTACTCTACTGTGTTTCCTATAGGGCCAAAACAGTGAGCTTGCTCAGAAAAAAAGAACTGTGCTTCCTAAACACATGGGCTATATCTAGTTCAACTCTGCTTAGGAAACTGAAAAGAACAGTAGCTCCTCTTCAGTCCAATACACTGTATTTGCTGGGAACAGACGCCAGTGCTTTTTGACCTGTGTATGAGAGTGGGAGCACAATAGTGACTCTTCTTACCAGAAAACAATTCTTGCTATAGGACCAGAAACTGCATGTGATTCAACTTCCATTTAGGACTGGGAAACAAACGCTAGCTAGCATTACAAGAAACACACTCTGCTTTTGAGAAAAGAGCACTCTTCTACTCTACTGTGTTTCCTATGGGTTCCGAACAGTGAGCTTGCTCAGAACAAAAGAACTGTGCTTCCTACACACACGGCCATATCTAGTTCAACTCTGCTCTAGGAAACTGACAAGAACAGTAGCTCCTCTTCAGTCCAATACACTGTACATGCTGGGAACAGATGCCAGTGCTATTTGCCCTGTGTATGACAGTGGGAGCGCAATAGTGACTCTTCTTACCAGAAAACAACTCTTGCTGGTAGGACCAGAAACTGCATGTGATTCAACTCCCATTTAGGACTGGGAAACAAATGCTAGCTCGCCTTACAAGAAACACACTCTGCTTTTGAGAAAAGAGCACTCTTCTACTCTACTGTGTCTCCTATGTGGTCCGAACAGTGAGCTTGCTCAGAACAAAAGAACTGTGCTTCCTACACACACGGGCCATATCTAATTCAACTCTGCTTAGGAATCTGACAAGAACAGTAGTTCCTCTTCAGTCCAATACACTGTACTTGCTGGGAACAGACGCGAGTGATATTTGCACTGTGTATGTTAATGGGAACTCAATAGTGACTTTCCTTACCAGAACACAACTCTTGCTCGTAGGACCGAAAACTGCATGTGCTTCAACTCCATTTAGAACTGGGAAATAAACGCTAGCTCGCCTTACAAGAAACAGACTCTGCTTTTGAGAAAAGAGCACTCTTCTACTCTACTGTGTTTCCTATATTGCCAGAACAGAGAGCTTGCTCAGAACAAAAGAACTGTGCTTCCTACACACACGGCCATATCTAGATCAATTCTGCTTAGGAAACTGACAAGAACAGTAGATCCTCTTCAGTCCAATACACAGTACAAGCTGGGAACAGACGCCAGTGCTATTTGCACTGTGTATGACAATGGGAGCACAATAGTGACTCTTCTTACCAGAAAACAACTCTTGATTGTAGGACCAGAAACTGCATGGGATTCAACTCCATTTAAGACTGGGAAACAAACGCTAGCTCGCCTTAGAAGAAACACACTCTGCTTTTGAGAAAAGAGCACTCTTCTACTCTTCTGTTTTTCCTATGGGACCAGAACAGTGAGCTTGCTCAAAATAAAAGAACTGTGCTTCCTACACACACTGGCCGTATCTAGTTCAACTCTGCTTAGGAAACTGATAAGAACAGTAGATCCTCTTCAGTCCAATACACTGTACTTGCTGGGAACAGACACGAGTGCTATTTGCACTGTGTATGGCAATGGGAGCGCAATAGTGATTCCTTACCAAAAAATAACTCTTGCTCGTAGGACCAGAAACTGCATGTGATTCAACTCCATTTCTGACTGGGAAACAAACACTAGCTCGGCTTACAAGAAACAGACTCTGCTTTTGAGAAAAGAGCACTCTTCTACTCTACACTGTTTCCTATGGAATCCGAACAGTGAGCTTGCTCAGAACAAAAGAACTGTGCTTCCTACATACACGGGCCATATCTAGTTCAACTCTTCTTAGGAAACTGACAAGAACAGTAGCTCCTCTTCAGTCCAATACACTGTACTTGCTGGGAACAGACGCGAGGACTATTTGCACTGTGCATTGCAAAGGGAGCGCAATATTGACTTTCCTTACCAGAAAACAACTCTTTCTTGTAGGAACAAAAACTGCATGTGATTCAACTCCATTTAGGACTGGGAAACAAACGCTAGCTCGCCTTACAAGTAACACACTCTGCTTTTGAGAAAAGAGCAGTAATTACTCTAATGTGTTTCCTATAAGGCCAGAACAGTGAGCTTGCTCAGAACAAAAGAACTGTGCTTCCTAAACACACGGCCATATCTAGTTCAACTCTGCTTAGGAAACTGACAAGAACAGTAGCTCCTCTTCAGTCCAATACACCTTACTTGCTTGGAACAGACGCGAGTGCTATTTGCACAGTGTATGGGAATGGGAGCGCAATAGTGACTTTCCTTACCAGAAAACAACTCTTGCTCGTAGGACCAGAAATTGCATGTGATTCAACTCCATTTAGGACTGGGAAACAAACGCTAGCTCACCTTACAAGAGACACACTCTGATTGTGAGAAAAGAGCACTCTTCTACTCTAATGTGTTTCCTATAGGGCCACAACAGTGAGCATGCTCAGAACAAAAGAACTGTGCTTCCTACACACACGGCCATATCTAGTTCAATTCTGCTTAGGAAACTGACGAGAACAATAGATCCTCTTCAGTCCAATACACTGTACATGCTGGGAACAGACGCCAGTGCTATTTGCCCTGTGTATGACAATGGGAGCGCAATAGTGTCTCTTCTTACCAGAAAACAACTCTTGATCGTAGGACCATAAACTGCATGTGATTCAACTCCATTTAGGACTGGGAAACAAACGCTAGCTCGCCTTACAAGAAACACACTCTGGTTTTGAGAAAAGAGCACTCTTCTACTCTAATGTGTTTCCTACAGGCCAGAACAGTGAGCTTGCTCAGAAAAAAAGAACAGTGCTTCCTAAACACACGGGCTATATCTAATTCAACTCTGCTTAGGAAACTGACAAGAACAGTAGATCCTGTTCAGTACAATACACTTTACTTGCTGGGAACAGAGGCCAGTACTATTTGCCCTGTGTATGACAATGGGAGCACAAGAGTGACTCTTCTTACCAGAAAACAAATCTTGCTCATAGGACCAGAAACTCAATGGGATTCAACTCCATTTCTGACTGGGAAACAAACGCTAGCTCGCCTTACAAGAAACTCACTCTGCTTTTGAGAAAAGAGCACTCTCCTACTCTACTGTGTTTCCTATGGGGTCCAAACAGTGAGCTTGCTCAGACAAAAGAACTGTGCTTCCTACACACACAGGCCATATCTAGTTCAACTCTGCTTAGGAAACTGAAAAGAACAGTAGCTCCTCTTCAGTCCAATACACTGTACTTGCTGGGAACAGACGCCAGTGCTATTTGCACTGTGTATGGCAATGGGAGCTCAATAGTGAGTCTTCTTACCAGAAAAAAACTCTTGCTCGTAGGACCGAAAACTGCATGTGATTCAACTCAATTAAGAACTGGGAAATAAACGCTAGCTCGCCTTACAAGAAACACACTCTGCTTTTGAGAAAAGAGCACTCTTCTACTTTACTTTGTTTCCTATGGCGTCCGAACAGTGAGCTTGCTCAGAACAAAAGAACTGTGCTTCCTACACACACGGGCCATATCTAGTTCAACTCTGCTTAGGAAACTCACGAGAACAGTAGCTCATCTTCAAAACAATACACTGTACTTGCTGGGAAGAGACACGAGTGCTATTTGCACTGTGTATGGCAATGGGAGGGCAATAGTGACTCTTCTTAACAGAAAAAAACTCTTGCTTGTAGGACCAGAAACTGCATGGGATTGAACTCCATTTCTGACTGGGAAACAAACACTAGCTCTCCTTACAAGAAACACACTATGCTTTTGAGAAAAGAGCACTCTTCTACTCTACTGTGTTTCCTATGGGGTCTGAACAGGGAGCTTGCTTAGAACAAAGAACTGTGCTTCCTACACACACGGGACATATCTAATTCAACTCTGCTTAGGAAACTGACAAGAACAGTAGCTCCTCTTCAGTCCAATACACTGTACTTGCTCGGGAACAGAAGCGAGTGCTGTTTGCACTGTGTAAGGCAATGGGAACTCAATAGTGACTTTCCTTACCAGAAAATAACTCTTGCTCGTAGGACCAGAAACTGCATGGGATTCAAATCCATTTCTGACTGGGAAACAAACACTAGCTCCCTTACAAAAAACACACTCTGCTTTTGAGAAAGAGCACTCTTCTACTCTACTGTGTTTCCTATTGGTTCCGAACAGTGAGCTTGCTCAGAACAAAAGAACTGTGCTTCCTACACACAGGGGCCATGTCTAGTTCAACACTGCTTAGGAAACTGACAAGAACAGTAGCTCCACTTCAGTCCAATACACTGTCCTTGCTGGGAACAGACGCGAGTGCTAATCGCACTGAGTACGGCAATGGGAGCGCAATGGTGACTTTCCTTACCAGAAAACAACTCCTGCTCGTAGGACCAGAAACTGCATGTGATTCAAATCCATTTAGGACTGGGAATCAAACGCTATCTCGACTTACCAGAAACTCACTCTGCTTTTGAGAAAAGAGCAGTTTTCTACTCTAATGTGTTTCTTATAGGGCCAGAAGAGTGAGCTTTCTCAGAACAAAAGAACTGTGTTTCCTACACAAACGGGCCATAGCTAGTTCAACTCTGCTAAGGAAACTGACAAGGACAGTAGATCCTCTTCAGTCCAATACACTGTACTTGCTGGAAGCAGACGCGAGTGCTATTTGCACTGCGTATTGCAATGGGAGCGCAATAGTGACTTTCCTTACCAGAAAACACCTCTTGCTCGTAGGAACAGAAACCGCATGGGATTCAACTCCATTTCTGACTGGGAATCAAACCCTAGCTCTCCTTACAAGAAACACACTCTGCTTTTGTGAAAAGAGCACTCCTCTACTCTATTTTATTTCCCATATATGCCAGAACAGTGAGCTTGCTCAGAACAAAAGAACTGTGCTTCCTACACACACGGCCATATCTAGTTCAATTCTGCTTAGGAAACTGACAAGAACAGTAGATCCTCTTCAGTCCAATACACTGTACATGCTGGGAACAGACGACAGTACTCTTTGCTTTTTGTATGACAATGGGAGCACAATAGTGACTCTTCTTACCAGAAAACAACTATTGCTCTGAGGACCAGAAACTGCATGTGATTCAAATCCATTTAGGACTGGGAAACAAACGCTAGCTCACCTTACAAGAAACAAACTCTGCTTTTTAGAAAAGAGAACTCTTCTACTCTAATGTGTTTCCTATGGGGTCCGAACAGTGAGCTTGCTCAGAACAAATGAACTGTGCTTCCTACACACACGGGCCATATCTAGTTCAACTCTGCATAGGAAACTGACAAGAACAGTAGCTCCTCTTCAGTGCAATACACTGTACTTGCTGGGAACAGACGCGAGTGCTATTTGCACTGTGTATGGCAATGGGAGCACAATAGTGACTTTCCTTACCAGAAAACAACTCTTACACGTGGGACAAACAAGTGCATGTGATTCAACTCCATTTAGGATTGGAAAACAAACGCTAGCTCGCCTTACAAGAAACACACTCTACTTTTGAGAAAAGAACATCTTCTACTCTGCTGTGTTTCCTATAGGGCCAAAACAGTGAGCTTGCTCAGAACAAAAAAACTGTGCTTCCTACACACACGGCCATATCTAGTTCAATTCTGCTTAGGAAACTGACAAGAACAGTAGATCCCCTTCAGTCCAATACACTGTACATGCTGGGAACAGACGACAGTGCTATTTGCACTGTGTATGACAGTGGGAGCACAATAGTGACTCTTCTTACCAGAAAACAGCTCTTGCTCGTAGGACCAGAAACTGCATGTGATTCAACTACATTTAGGACTGGGAAACAAACGCTAGCTCGCCTTACAAGCAACACACTCTGCTTTTGAGAAAAGAGTACTCTTCTACTCCACTGTGTTTCCTATAGGGCCAGAACAGTGAGCTTGCTCAGAACAAAAGAACTGTGCTTCCTACACACACGGCCATATCTAGTTCAATTCTGCTTAGGAAACTGACAAGAACAGTAGATCCTCTTCAGTGCAATACACTGTATATGCTGGGAACAGACGACAGGGCTATTTCCTTTTTGTATGACAATGG
The DNA here is from genome assembly GCF_949786415.1 of Peromyscus eremicus. Classification (NCBI taxonomy): domain Eukaryota; kingdom Metazoa; phylum Chordata; class Mammalia; order Rodentia; family Cricetidae; genus Peromyscus; species Peromyscus eremicus. The sequence continues at coordinate 62,248 of NW_026736388.1, read as the reverse complement.
GAGCACAATAATGACTCTTCTTACCAGAAAACAACTATTGCTCATAGGACCAGATTTGCATGTGATTCAACTCCATTTAAGACTTGGAAACAAACGCTAGCTTGCCTTACAAGAAACACACTCTGCTTTTGAGAAAAGAGCACTCTTGTACTCTACTATGTTTCCTATAGGGCCAGAACAGTGAGCTTGCTCAGAACAAAAGAACTGTGCTTCCTACACACACGCGCCATATCTCGATCAATTCTGCTTAGGAAACTGACAAGAACAGTAGATCCTCTTAAGTCCAATACACTGTACATGCTGGGAACAGATGCCAGTGCTATATGCCCTGTGAACGACAATGGGAGCACACTAGTGACTCTTCTTACCAGAAAACAACTCTTGCTCGTAGGACCAGAACCTGCATGTGATTCAACTCAATTTAGGACTGAGAAACAAAGGCTAACTCGCCTTACAAGAAACACACTCTACTTTTTAGAAAAGAGCACTCTTCTATTCTAATGTGTTTCCTATGGGGTCCGAAAAGTGAGCTTGCTCAGAACAAAAGAACTGTTCTTCCTACACACACGGGCCATATCTAGTTCAACTCTGCTTAGGAAACTGACAAGAACAGTAGCTCCTCTTCAGTCCAATACACTTTACTGGCTGGGAACAGACACGAGTGCTATTTGCACTGTGTGTTGCAATGGGAGCACAATAGTGACTTTCCTACCAGAAAACGACGCTTGCTAGTATGACCAGAAACTGCATGTGATTCAACTCCATTTAGAACTGGGAAACAAACGCTAGCTCACCTTACAAGAAACACACTCTGCTTTTGAGAAACGATCACTCTTCTACTCTACTGTGTTTCCTATAGGGCTAGAAATGTGAGCATGCTCAGAACAAAAGAACTGTGCTTCCTACACTCACAGCGATATCTAGTTCAATTCTGCTTAGGAAACTGACAAGAACAGTAGATCCTCTTCAGTCCAATACACTGTACATGCTGGGAACAGACGCCAGTGCTATTTGCCCCGTGTATGACAATGGGAGCACAATAGTGACTCTTCTTACCAGAAAACAACTCTGGCTCGTTGGACCAGAAACTGCATGTGATTCAAATCCATTTAGGACAGGGAAACAAACCCTAGCTCGCCTTACAAGAAACATACTATGCTTTTGAGAAAAGGGCACTCTTCTACTCTACGGTGTTTCCTATTGGGTCCGAACAGCGAGATGGCTCAGAACAAAAGAACTGTGCTTCCTACACACACAGGCCAAATCTAGTTCAACTCTGCTTAGGAAACTGACAAGAACAGTAGCTCCTCTTCAGTCCAATACACTGTACTTGATGGGAACAGACGCAAGTCCTATTTGCACTGTGTGTGGCAATGGGAGCACAGTAGTGACTTTCCTTACCAGAAAACAACTCTTGCTTGTAGGGTCAAAAACTGCATGTGATTCAACTACATTTAGGACTGGGAAACAAACACTAGCTCGCCTTACAAGAAACACACTCTGCTTTTGAGAAAAGAGCACTCTTCTACTCTACTGTGTTTCCTATAGGGCCAAAACAGTGAGCTTGCTCAGAACAAAAGAACTGTGCTTCCTACACACACGGGCAATATCTAGTTCAACTGTGCTTAGGAATCTGACAAGAACAGTAGCTCCTCTTCAGTCCAATACACTGTACTTGCTGGAAAAAGACACGTGTGCTATTTGCTCTGTGTGTGAGAAAGGGAGCGAATAGTGACTTTCCTTACCAGAAAACAGCTCTTGCTTGTAGGACCAGAAACTGCATGGGATTCAACTCCATTTAGGACTGGGAAACAAACGCTAGCTTGCCTTACAAGAAACACACTCTTCTTTTGAAAAAAGAGCACTCTTCTACTCTACTGTGTTTCCTATATGGCCAAAACACTGAGCTTGCTCAGAAAAAAAGAACTGTGCTTCCTACACACACGGGCTATATCTAGTTCAACTCTGCTTAGGAAACTGACAAGAACAGTAGCTCCTCGTCATTCCAATACACTGTACTGGCTGGGAACAGACGCGAGTGCTTTTTGCCCTGTGTATGACAGTGGGAGCACAATATTGACTCTTTTTTATCATAAAACAATTCTTTCTCGTAGGACAAGAAACTGCATGTGATTCAACTCCATTTAGGACTGGGAAACAAACGCAAGCTCTCATTACAAGAAACACACTCTGCTTTTTAGAAAAGAGCACTGTTATACTCTAATGTGTTTGCTATGGGGTCCGAAAAGTGAGTTTGCTCAGAACAAAAGAACTGTGCATCCTACACACGGGCCATATCTAGTTCAACTCTGCTTAGGAAACTGACAAGAACAGTAGCTCCTCTTCAGTCCAATACACTGTACATGCTGGGAACAGAAGCCAGTGCTATTTGCCCTGTGTATGACAATGGGAGCGCAATAGTGACTCTTTTTACCAGAAAACAACTCTTGATCATTGGACCAGAAACTGCATGTGATTCAAATCCATTTAGGACAGGGAAACAAACGCTAGCTCGCATTACAAGAAACACACTTTGCTTTTGAGAGAAGAGCACTCTTCTACTCTACTGTGTTTCCTATGGGTTCTGAACAGAGAGCTTGCTCAGAACAAAAGAACTGTGCTTCCTACACACACGGCCATATCTAGTTCAACTCTGCTTAGGAAACTGACAAGAACAGTAGCTCCTCTTCAGTCCAATACACTGTACATGCTGGGAACAGATTCCAGTGCTATTTTCCCTGTGTATGACAGTGGGAGCGCAATAGTGACTCTTCTTACCAGAAAACAACTCTTGCTCGTAGGACCAGAAACTGCATGTGATTCAACTCCCATTTAGGACTGGGAAACAAACGCTAGCTCGCCTTACAAGAAACACACTCTGCTTTTGAGAAAAGGGCACTCTTCTACTCTACTATGTTTCCTATAGGGCCAGAACAGTGAGCTTGCTCAGAACAAAAGAACTGTGCTTCCTACACACACGCGCCATATCTCGATCAATTCTGCTTAGGAAACTGACAAGAACAGTAGATCCTCTTAAGTCCAATACACTGTACATGCTGGGAACAGATGCCAGTGCTATATGCCCTGTGAACGACAATGGGAGCACACTAGTGACTCTTCTTACCAGAAAACAACTCTTGCTCGTAGGACCAGAACCTGCATGTGATTCAACTCAATTTAGGACTGAGAAACAAAGGCTAACTCGCCTTACAAGAAACACACTCTGCTTTTGAAAAAGGGCACTCTTCCACTCTACTGTATTTCCTATGGTGTCCGAACAGTGAGCTTGCTCAGAAGAAAAGAACTGTTCTTCCTACACACACGGCCATATCTAGTTCAACTCTGCTTAGGAAACTGACAAGAACAGTAGATCCTCTTCAGTCCAATACAGTGTACATGCTGGGAACAGACGCCAGTGCTATTTGCCCTGTGTATGATAATGGGAGCGCAATAGTGACTCTTCTTACCAGAAAACAACTCTTGCTCGTAGGACCAGAAATTGCATGTGATTCAACTCCATTTAGGACTGGGAAACAAACACTAGCTTGCCTTACAAGAAACACACTCTGCTTTTGAGAAAAGAGCACTCTTCTACTCTACTGTGTTTCCTATGGGTTCCGAACAGTGAGCTTGCTCAGAACAAAAGAACTGTGCTTCCTACACACACGGCCATATCTAGTTCAACTCTGCTTAGGAAACTGACAAGAACAGTAGCTCCTCTTCAGTCCAATACACTGTACATGCTGGGAAGAGACGCCAGTGCTATTTGCCCTGTGTATGACAGTGGGAGCACAATAGTGACTCTTCTTACCAGAATATAACTCTTGCTCGTAGGACCAGAATATGCATGTGATTCAACTCCATTTAGGACTGGGAAACAAACGCAAGCTCTCCTTACAAGAAACACACTCTACTTTTTAGAAAAGAGCACTCTTCTACTCTAATGTGTTTCCTATGGGGTCCGAAAAGTGAGCTTGCTCAGAACAAAAGAACTGTGCTTCCTACACACACGGGCCATATCTAGTTCAACTCTGCTTAGGAAACTGACAAGAACAGTAGCTCCTCTTCAGTCCAATACACTTTACTGGCTGGGAACAGACACGAGTGCTATTTGCACTGTGTGTGGCAATGGGAGCACAATAGTGACTTTCCTACCAGAAAACGACGCTTGCTAGTATGACCAGAAACTGCATGTGATTCAACTCCATTTAGAACTGGGAAACAAACGCTAGCTCACCTTACAAGAAACACACTCTGCTTTTGAGAAACGATCACTCTTCTACTCTACTGTGTTTCCTATAGGGCTAGAACAGTGAGCATGCTCAGAACAAAAGAACTGTGCTTCCTACACTCACAGCCATATCTAGTTCAAATCTGCTTAGGAAACTGACAAGAACAGTAGATCCTCTTCAGTCCAATACACTGTACATGCTGGGAACAGACGCCAGTGCTATTTGCCCCGTGTATGACAATGGGAGCACAATAGTGACTCTTCTTACCAGAAAACAACTCTTGCTCGTTGGACCAGAAACTGCATGTGATTCAAATCCATTTAGGACAGGGAAACAAACCCTAGCTCGCCTTACAAGAAACACACTATGCTTTTGAGAAAAGGGCACTCTTCTACTCTACGGTGTTTCCTATTGGGTCCGAACAGCGAGATGGCTCAGAACAAAAGAACTGTGCTTCCTACAAACACAGGCCAAATCTAGTTCAACTCTGCTTAGGAAACTGACAAGAACAGTAGCTCCTCTTCAGTCCAATACACTGTACTTGATGGGAACAGACGCAAGTCCTATTTGCACTGTGTGTGGCAATGGGAGCACAGTAGTGACTTTCCTTACCAGAAAACAACTCTTGCTTGTAGGACCAAAAACTGCATGTGATTCAACTACATTTAGGACTGGGAAACAAACACTAGCTCGCCTTACAAGAAACACACTCTGCTTTTGAGAAAAGAGCACTCTTCTACTCTACTGTGTTTCCTATAGGGCCAAAACAGTGAGCTTGCTCAGAAAAAAAGAACTGTGCTTCCTAAACACATGGGCTATATCTAGTTCAACTCTGCTTAGGAAACTGAAAAGAACAGTAGCTCCTCTTCAGTCCAATACACTGTATTTGCTGGGAACAGACGCCAGTGCTTTTTGACCTGTGTATGAGAGTGGGAGCACAATAGTGACTCTTCTTACCAGAAAACAATTCTTGCTATAGGACCAGAAACTGCATGTGATTCAACTTCCATTTAGGACTGGGAAACAAACGCTAGCTAGCATTACAAGAAACACACTCTGCTTTTGAGAAAAGAGCACTCTTCTACTCTACTGTGTTTCCTATGGGTTCCGAACAGTGAGCTTGCTCAGAACAAAAGAACTGTGCTTCCTACACACACGGCCATATCTAGTTCAACTCTGCTCTAGGAAACTGACAAGAACAGTAGCTCCTCTTCAGTCCAATACACTGTACATGCTGGGAACAGATGCCAGTGCTATTTGCCCTGTGTATGACAGTGGGAGCGCAATAGTGACTCTTCTTACCAGAAAACAACTCTTGCTCGTAGGACCAGAAACTGCATGTGATTCAACTCCCATTTAGGACTGGGAAACAAACGCTAGCTCGCCTTACAAGAAACACACTCTGCTTTTGAGAAAAGGGCACTCTTCTACTCTACTATGTTTCCTATAGGGCCAGAACAGTGAGCTTGCTCAGAACAAAAGAACTGTGCTTCCTACACACACGCGCCATATCTCGATCAATTCTGCTTAGGAAACTGACAAGAACAGTAGATCCTCTTAAGTCCAATACACTGTACATGCTGGGAACAGATGCCAGTGCTATATGCCCTGTGAACGACAATGGGAGCACACTAGTGACTCTTCTTACCAGAAAACAACTCTTGCTCGTAGGACCAGAACCTGCATGTGATTCAACTCAATTTAGGACTGAGAAACAAAGGCTAACTCGCCTTACAAGAAACACACTCTGCTTTTGAAAAAGGGCACTCTTCCACTCTACTGTATTTCCTATGGTGTCCGAACAGTGAGCTTGCTCAGAAGAAAAGAACTGTTCTTCCTACACACACGGGCCATATCTAGTTCAACTCTGCTTAGGAAACTGACAAGAACAGTAGATCCTCTTCAGTCCAATACAGTGTACATGCTGGGAACAGACGCCAGTGCTATTTGCCCTGTGTATGATAATGGGAGCGCAATAGTGACTCTTCTTACCAGAAAACAACTCTTGCTCGTAGGACCAGAAATTGCATGTGATTCAACTCCATTTAGGACTGGGAAACAAACACTAGCTTGCCTTACAAGAAACACACTCTGCTTTTGAGAAAAGAGCACTCTTCTACTCTACTGTGTTTCCTATGGGTTCCGAACAGTGAGCTTGCTCAGAACAAAAGAACTGTGCTTCCTACACACACGGCCATATCTAGTTCAACTCTGCTTAGGAAACTGACAAGAACAGTAGCTCCTCTTCAGTCCAATACACTGTACATGCTGGGAAGAGACGCCAGTGCTATTTGCCCTGTGTATGACAGTGGGAGCACAATAGTGACTCTTCTTACCAGAATATAACTCTTGCTCGTAGGACCAGAATATGCATGTGATTCAACTCCATTTAGGACTGGGAAACAAACGCAAGCTCTCCTTACAAGAAACACACTCTACTTTTTAGAAAAGAGCACTCTTCTACTCTAATGTGTTTCCTATGGGGTCCGAAAAGTGAGCTTGCTCAGAACAAAAGAACTGTGCTTCCTACACACACGGGCCATATCTAGTTCAACTCTGCTTAGGAAACTGACAAGAACAGTAGCTCCTCTTCAGTCCAATACACTTTACTGGCTGGGAACAGACACGAGTGCTATTTGCACTGTGTGTGGCAATGGGAGCACAATAGTGACTTTCCTACCAGAAAACGACGCTTGCTAGTATGACCAGAAACTGCATGTGATTCAACTCCATTTAGAACTGGGAAACAAACGCTAGCTCACCTTACAAGAAACACACTCTGCTTTTGAGAAACGATCACTCTTCTACTCTACTGTGTTTCCTATAGGGCTAGAACAGTGAGCATGCTCAGAACAAAAGAACTGTGCTTCCTACACTCACAGCCATATCTAGTTCAAATCTGCTTAGGAAACTGACAAGAACAGTAGATCCTCTTCAGTCCAATACACTGTACATGCTGGGAACAGACGCCAGTGCTATTTGCCCCGTGTATGACAATGGGAGCACAATAGTGACTCTTCTTACCAGAAAACAACTCTTGCTCGTTGGACCAGAAACTGCATGTGATTCAAATCCATTTAGGACAGGGAAACAAACCCTAGCTCGCCTTACAAGAAACACACTATGCTTTTGAGAAAAGGGCACTCTTCTACTCTACGGTGTTTCCTATTGGGTCCGAACAGCGAGATGGCTCAGAACAAAAGAACTGTGCTTCCTACAAACACAGGCCAAATCTAGTTCAACTCTGCTTAGGAAACTGACAAGAACAGTAGCTCCTCTTCAGTCCAATACACTGTACTTGATGGGAACAGACGCAAGTCCTATTTGCACTGTGTGTGGCAATGGGAGCACAGTAGTGACTTTCCTTACCAGAAAACAACTCTTGCTTGTAGGACCAAAAACTGCATGTGATTCAACTACATTTAGGACTGGGAAACAAACACTAGCTCGCCTTACAAGAAACACACTCTGCTTTTGAGAAAAGAGCACTCTTCTACTCTACTGTGTTTCCTATAGGGCCAAAACAGTGAGCTTGCTCAGAAAAAAAGAACTGTGCTTCCTAAACACATGGGCTATATCTAGTTCAACTCTGCTTAGGAAACTGAAAAGAACAGTAGCTCCTCTTCAGTCCAATACACTGTATTTGCTGGGAACAGACGCCAGTGCTTTTTGACCTGTGTATGAGAGTGGGAGCACAATAGTGACTCTTCTTACCAGAAAACAATTCTTGCTATAGGACCAGAAACTGCATGTGATTCAACTTCCATTTAGGACTGGGAAACAAACGCTAGCTAGCATTACAAGAAACACACTCTGCTTTTGAGAAAAGAGCACTCTTCTACTCTACTGTGTTTCCTATGGGTTCCGAACAGTGAGCTTGCTCAGAACAAAAGAACTGTGCTTCCTACACACACGGCCATATCTAGTTCAACTCTGCTCTAGGAAACTGACAAGAACAGTAGCTCCTCTTCAGTCCAATACACTGTACATGCTGGGAACAGATGCCAGTGCTATTTGCCCTGTGTATGACAGTGGGAGCGCAATAGTGACTCTTCTTACCAGAAAACAACTCTTGCTCGTAGGACCAGAAACTGCATGTGATTCAACTCCCATTTAGGACTGGGAAACAAACGCTAGCTCGCCTTACAAGAAACACACTCTGCTTTTGAGAAAAGGGCACTCTTCTACTCTACTATGTTTCCTATAGGGCCAGAACAGTGAGCTTGCTCAGAACAAAAGAACTGTGCTTCCTACACACACGCGCCATATCTCGATCAATTCTGCTTAGGAAACTGACAAGAACAGTAGATCCTCTTAAGTCCAATACACTGTACATGCTGGGAACAGATGCCAGTGCTATATGCCCTGTGAACGACAATGGGAGCACACTAGTGACTCTTCTTACCAGAAAACAACTCTTGCTCGTAGGACCAGAACCTGCATGTGATTCAACTCAATTTAGGACTGAGAAACAAAGGCTAACTCGCCTTACAAGAAACACACTCTGCTTTTGAAAAAGGGCACTCTTCCACTCTACTGTATTTCCTATGGTGTCCGAACAGTGAGCTTGCTCAGAAGAAAAGAACTGTTCTTCCTACACACACGGCCATATCTAGTTCAACTCTGCTTAGGAAACTGACAAGAACAGTAGATCCTCTTCAGTCCAATACAGTGTACATGCTGGGAACAGACGCCAGTGCTATTTGCCCTGTGTATGATAATGGGAGCGCAATAGTGACTCTTCTTACCAGAAAACAACTCTTGCTCGTAGGACCAGAAATTGCATGTGATTCAACTCCATTTAGGACTGGGAAACAAACACTAGCTTGCCTTACAAGAAACACACTCTGCTTTTGAGAAAAGAGCACTCTTCTACTCTACTGTGTTTCCTATGGGTTCCGAACAGTGAGCTTGCTCAGAACAAAAGAACTGTGCTTCCTACACACACGGCCATATCTAGTTCAACTCTGCTTAGGAAACTGACAAGAACAGTAGCTCCTCTTCAGTCCAATACACTGTACATGCTGGGAAGAGACGCCAGTGCTATTTGCCCTGTGTATGACAGTGGGAGCACAATAGTGACTCTTCTTACCAGAATATAACTCTTGCTCGTAGGACCAGAATATGCATGTGATTCAACTCCATTTAGGACTGGGAAACAAACGCAAGCTCTCCTTACAAGAAACACACTCTACTTTTTAGAAAAGAGCACTCTTCTACTCTAATGTGTTTCCTATGGGGTCCGAAAAGTGAGCTTGCTCAGAACAAAAGAACTGTGCTTCCTACACACACGGGCCATATCTAGTTCAACTCTGCTTAGGAAACTGACAAGAACAGTAGCTCCTCTTCAGTCCAATACACTTTACTGGCTGGGAACAGACACGAGTGCTATTTGCACTATGTGTGGCAATGGGAGCACAATAGTGACTTTCCTACCAGAAAACGACGCTTGCTAGTATGACCAGAAACTGCATGTGATTCAACTCCATTTAGAACTGGGAAACAAACGCTAGCTCACCTTACAAGAAACACACTCTGCTTTTGAGAAACGATCACTCTTCTACTCTACTGTGTTTCCTATAGGGCTAGAACAGTGAGCATGCTCAGAACAAAAGAACTGTGCTTCCTACACTCACAGCCATATCTAGTTCAAATCTGCTTAGGAAACTGACAAGAACAGTAGATCCTCTTCAGTCCAATACACTGTACATGCTGGGAACAGACGCCAGTGCTATTTGCCCCGTGTATGACAATGGGAGCACAATAGTGACTCTTCTTACCAGAAAACAACTCTTGCTCGTTGGACCAGAAACTGCATGTGATTCAAATCCATTTAGGACAGGGAAACAAACCCTAGCTCGCCTTACAAGAAACACACTATGCTTTTGAGAAAAGGGCACTCTTCTACTCTACGGTGTTTCCTATTGGGTCCGAACAGCGAGATGGCTCAGAACAAAAGAACTGTGCTTCCTACAAACACAGGCCAAATCTAGTTCAACTCTGCTTAGGAAACTGACAAGAACAGTAGCTCCTCTTCAGTCCAATACACTGTACTTGATGGGAACAGACGCAAGTCCTATTTGCACTGTGTGTGGCAATGGGAGCACAGTAGTGACTTTCCTTACCAGAAAACAACTCTTGCTTGTAGGACCAAAAACTGCATGTGATTCAACTACATTTAGGACTGGGAAACAAACACTAGCTCGCCTTACAAGAAACACACTCTGCTTTTGAGAAAAGAGCACTCTTCTACTCTACTGTGTTTCCTATAGGGCCAAAACAGTGAGCTTGCTCAGAAAAAAAGAACTGTGCTTCCTAAACACATGGGCTATATCTAGTTCAACTCTGCTTAGGAAACTGAAAAGAACAGTAGCTCCTCTTCAGTCCAATACACTGTATTTGCTGGGAACAGACGCCAGTGCTTTTTGCCCTGTGTATGAGAGTGGGAGCACAATAGTGACTCTTCTTACCAGAAAACAATTCTTGCTCGTAGGACCAGAAACTGCATGTGATTCAACTTCCATTTAGGACTGGGAAACAAACGCTAGCTAGCATTACAAGAAACACACTCTGCTTTTGAGAAAAGAGCACTCTTCTACTCTACTGTGTTTCCTATGGGTTCCGAACAGTGAGCTTGCTCAGAACAAAAGAACTGTGCTTCCTACACACACGGCCATATCTAGTTCAACTCTGCTCTAGGAAACTGACAAGAACAGTAGCTCCTCTTCAGTCCAATACACTGTACATGCTGGGAACAGATGCCAGTGCTATTTGCCCTGTGTATGACAGTGGGAGCACAATAGTGACTCTTCTTACCAGAAAACAACTTTTGCTGGTAGGACCAGAAACTGCATGTGATTCAACTCCCATTTAGGACTGGGAAACAAACGCTAGCTCGCCTTACAAGAAACACACTCTGCTTTTGAGAAAAGAGCACAATTCTACTCTACTGTGTTTCCTATGGGGTCCAAACAGTGAGCTTGCTCAGAACAAAAGAACTGTGCTTCCTACACACACGTGCCATATATAGTTTAACTCTGCTTAGGAAACTGACAAAAACAGTAGCTCCTCTTCAGTGCAATACACTGTACTTGCTGGGAACAGACGCGAGTGCTATTTGCACTGTGTATGGCAATGGGAGCACAATAGTGACTTTCCTTACCAGAAAACAACTCTTACACGTGGGACAAACAACTGCATGTGATTCAACTCCATTTAGGACTGGAAAACAAACGCTAGCTCGCCTTACAAGAAACACACTCTGCTTTTGAGAAAAGAGCACTCTTCTACTCTACTGTGTTTCCTATAGGGCCAGAACAGTGAGCTTGCTCATAACAAAAGAACTGTGCTTCCTACACACACGGCCATATCTAGTTCAATTCTGCTTAGGAAACTGACAAGAACAGGAGATCCTCTTCAGTCCAATACACTGTACATGCTGGGAACAGACGACAGTGCTATTTGCTTTTTGTATGACAATGGGAGCACAATAATGACTCTTCTTACCAGAAAACAACTATTGCTCATAGGACCAGATTTGCATGTGATTCAACTCCATTTAAGACTTGGAAACAAACGCTAGCTCGCCTTACAAGAAACACACTCTGCTTTTGAGAAAAGAGCACTCTTCTACTCTACTATGTTTCCTATAGGGCCAGAACAGTGAGCTTGCTCAGAACAAAAGAACTGTGATTCCTACACACACGTGCCATATCTCGATCAATTCTGCTTAGGAAACTGACAAGAACAGTAGATCCTCTTAAGTCCAATACACTGTACATGCTGGGAACAGATGCCAGTGCTATATGCCCTGTGAACGACAATGGGAGCACACTAGTGACTCTTCTTACCAGAAAACAACTCTTGCTCGTAGGACCAGAACCTGCATGTGATTCAACTCAATCTAATGTGTTTCCTATGGGGTTCGAAAAGTGAGCTTGCTAAGAACAAAAGAACTGTGCTTCCTACACACACGGGCCATATCTAGTTCAACTCTGCTTAGGAATCTGACAAGAACAGTAGCTCCTCTTCAGTCCAATACACATTACTTGCTGGAAACAGACGCGAGTGCTATTTGCAGTGTGTATGGCAATTGGAGCGCTATAGTGACTCTTCTTACCAGAAAACAGCTCTTGCTCATAGGACGAAAAACTGCATGGGATTCAACTACATTTAGGACTGGGAAACAAACGCTAGTGCGTCTTACAAGAAACACACTCTGCTTTTGAGAAAAGAGCACTCTTCTACTCTACTGTGTTTCCTATGGGGTCCTAACAGTGAGCTTGCTCAGAACAAAAGAACTGTGCTTCCTACACACACAGGCCAAATCTAGTTCAACTCTGCTTAGGAAACTGACAAGAACAGTAGCTCCTTTTCAGTCCAATACACTGTACTTGCTTGGAACAGACGCCAGTGCTATTTGTCCTGTGTATGGCATAGGCAGCGCAATAGTGACTCTTCTTACCAGAAAACAACTCTTGCTCGTAGGACCAGAGACTGCATGTGATTCAACTCCATTTAGGACTGGGAAACAAACTCTAGCTCGCTTTACAAGAAACACACTCCACTTTTGAGAAAAGAGCACTCTTCTACTCTACTGTGTTTCCTATAGGGCCAGAACAGTGAGCTTGCTCAGAACATAAGAACTGTGCTTCCTACACACATGGGCCATATCTAGTTCAACTCTGCTTAGGAAACTGAGAAGAACAGTAGCTCCTCTTCAGTTCAATACACTGTAATTGCTGGGAACAGACGGGAGGGCTATTTGCACTTTGTATGGCAATGGGAGCGCAATAGTGACTTCCCTTACCAGAAAACAACTCTTGGTCGTAGGACCAGAAACTGCATGTGATTCCACTCCATTTAGGACTGGGAAACAAACGCTAGCTCGCCTTACAAGAAACACACTCTGCTTTAGAGAAAAGAGCACTTTTCTACTCTACTGTGTTTCCTATGGGGTCCAAACAGTAAGCTTGCTCAGAACAAAAGAACTGTGCTTGCTACACACACGGACCATATATAGTTCAACTCTGCTTAGGAAACTGACAAGAACAGTAGCTCCTATTCAGTCCAATACACTGTACTTGCTGGGAAAAGACGCGAGTGCTATTTGCCTTGTGTAGGGTAATGGGAGCGCAATAGTGACTTTCCTTACCAGAAAACAACTCTTGCTCGTAGGACCAGAAACTGCATGTGATTCAACTCCATTTACGACTAGGAAACAAACGCTAGCTCGCCTTACAAAAACACACTCTGCTTTTGAGAAAAGAGCACTCTTCTACTCTACTGTGTTTCCTATGGTGTCCGAACAGTGAGCTTGCTCAGAACAAAAGAACTGTGCTTCCTACACACACGGGCCGTATCTAGTTCAACTCTGCTTAGAAAACTGACAAGAACAGTAGCTGCTCTTCATTCGAATACACTGTACTTGCTGGGAACAGACGCCAGTGCTATTTGCACTTGTAAGGCAATGGGAGCCCAATAGTGACTCTTCTTACCAGAAAAAAACTCTTGCTCGTAGGACCAGAAACGGCATGGGATTCAACTCCATTTTTGACTGGGAAGCAAATACTAGCTCGCCTATCAAGAAACACAATCTAATTTTGAGAAAAGAGCTCTCATCTACTCTACTGTGTTTCCGATGGTGTCCGCACAGTGTGCTTTCTCAGAACAAAAGAACTGTGCTTCCTACACATACGAGCCATATCTAGTTCAACTCTGCTTAGGAAACTGACAATAGCAGTAGCTCCTGTTCAGTCCAATACACTGTACTTGCTGGGAACAGATGCGAGTGCTATTTGCACTATGAATGGGAATGGGAGCGCAATAGTGACTTTCCTTACCAGAAAACAACTCTTGCTCATAGGACCAGAAACTGCATGGGATTCAACTCCATTTAGGACTGGGAAACAAACGCTAGCTCGCCTTAAAAGAAACACACTCTGCTTTAGAGAAAAGAGCACTCTTCTACTCTACTGTGTTTCCTACAGGGCCAGAACAGTGAGCTTGCTCAGAACAAAAGAACTGTGCTTCAAACACAGGGCCATAACTAGTTCAACTCTTCTTAGGAAACTGACAAGAACAGTAGCTCCACTTCTGTCCAATACACTGTACTTGCTGGGAACAGACGGGAGGGCTATTTGCACTGTGTATGGCAATGGGAGCGCAATAGTGACTTTCCTTACCAGAAAACAACTCTTGCTCGTAGGACCAGAAACTGTATGTGATTCAACTCCATTTAGGACTGGGAAACAAATGCTAGCTCGCCTTACATGAAACACACTCTGCTTTTGAGAAAAGAGCACTCTTCTACTCTACTGTGCTTCCTATGGGGTCTGAACAGTGAGCTTGCTCAGAACAAAAGAACTGTGCTTCCTACACACACGGGCCATATCTAGTTCAACTCTGCTTAGGAAACTGACAAGAACAGTAGATCCTCTTCAGTCCAATACACTGTACTTGCAGGGAACAGACGCGAGTGCTATTTGCACTGTGTATGAAAATTGGAGCCCAATAGTGACTGGTCTTACCAGAAAACAACTCCTGCTCATAGGACAAAAAACTGCATGTGACTCAACTCCATTTAGGACTGGGAAACAAATGCTAGCTCGACGTCCAAGAAACACACTCTGCTTTAGAGGAAAGAGCACTCTTCTACTCTACTGTGTTTCCTATGTGTTCCGAAAAGTGAGCTTGCTCAGAAAAAAAAAACTGTGCTTCCTACACACACGGCCATATCTAGTTCAAGTCTGCTTAGGAACCTGACAAGAACAGTAGATCCTCTTCAGTCCAATACAGTGTACTTGCTGGGAACAGACGCCAATGCTATTTGTCCTGTGTATGGCAATGGCAGCGCAATAGTGACTCTTCTTACCAGAAAACAACTCTTGCTCGTGGACAAGAAACTGCATGTGATTCAACTCCATTTTAGGACTGGGAAACAAACTCTAGCTCGCTTTACAAGAAACAAACTCTGCTTTTGAGAAAAGAGCACTCTTCTACTCTACTGTGTTTCCTATAGGGCCAGAACAGTGAGCTTGCTCAGAAAAAAAGAACTGTGCTTCCTACACACACTGGCCATATGTATTTCAACTCTGCTAAGGAAACTGAGAAGAACAGTAGCTCCTCTTCTTTCCAATACACTGTACTTGCTGGGAACAGATGGGAGGGCTATTTGCACTTTGTATGGCAATGGGAGCACAATACTGACTTTCCTTACCAGAAAACAACTCTTGCTCGTAGGAACACAAACTGCATGTGATTCAACTCTATTTAGGATTGGGAAACAAACGCTAGCTCGCCTTAAAAGAAACACACTCTGCTTTTGAGAAAAAAGCACTCTTCTACTCTACTGTGTTTCCTATGGGGTCCGAACAGTGAGCTTGCTCAGAACAAAAGAACTGTGCTTCCTACACACACGGCCATATCTAGTTCAAGTCTGCTTAGGAACCTGACAAGAACAGTAGATCCTCTTCACTCCAATACACTGTACTTGCTGGGAACAGACGCCAGTGCTATTTGTCCTGTGTATGGCAATGGCAGCGCAATAGTGACTCTTCTTACCAGAAAACAACTCTTGGTCGTGGACCAGAAACTGCATATGATTCAACTCCATTTAGGACTGGGAAACAAATTCTAGCTCGCCCTACAAGAAACACTCTCTGCTTTTGAGAAAAGAGCACTCTTCTACTCTACTGTGTTTCCTATGGGGTCCAAACAGTGAGCTTGCTCAGAACAAAAGAACTGTGATTCCTACACACGCGGGACATATCTCGTTCAACTCTGCTTAGGAAACTGACAAGAACAGTAGCTCCTCTTCAGTCCGATACACTGTAATTGCTGGGAACAGAGGTGAGTGCTATTTGAACTGTGTATGGCAATGGGAGCGCAATAGTGACTTTCCTTACCAGAAAACAACTCTTGGTCGTAGGACCAGAAACTGCATGTGATTCAACTCCATTTAGGACTGGCAAACAAACGCTAGCTCGCCTTACAAGAAACACAATCTGCTTTTGAGAAAAGAGCACTCTTCTACTCTACTGTGTTTCCTATAGGGCCAGAACAGTGAGCTTGCTCAGAACAAAAGAACTGTGCTTCCTACACACACGGCCATATCTAGTTCAACTCTGCTGAGGAAACTGACAAGAACAGTAGCTCCTAATCAGTCCAATACACTGTCCTTGAAGGGAACAGACGCGAGTACTATTTGCACTGTGTATGGCATTTGGAGCGCAATAGTGACTCTTCTTACCAGAAAACAACTCTTGCTCGTAGGACCAAAAACAGCATGTGACTCAACTCCATTTAGGACTGGGAAACAAACGCGAGCTCACCTTACAAGAAAAACACTCTGCTTTAGAGAAAAGAGCACTCTTCTACTCTACTGTGTTTCCTATGTTGTCCAAACAGTGAGCTTGCTCAGAACAAAAGAACTGAGCTTCCTACACACACGGGCCATATCTCGTTCAACTCTTCTTAGGAAACTGACAAGAACAGTAGATCCTATTCAGTCCAATACACTGTACTTGCTGGAAACAGACGCGAGTGCTATTTGCACTGTGTATGGCAATTGGAACACAATAGTGACTCGTCTTACCAGAAAACAACTCTTGCTCGTAGTACAAAAAACTGCATGTGACTCAACTCCATTTAGGACTGGGTAACAAACGCTAGCTCGCCTTCCAAAAACACACTCTGATTTTGAGAAAAGAGCACTCTTCTACTCTACTGTGTTTCCTATGTGTTCCGAACAGTGAGCTTGCTCAAAACAAAAAAACTGTGCTTCCTACACACAGGGCCATAACTAGTTCAAGTCTGCTTAGGAACCTGACAAGAACAATAGATCCTCTTCAGCCCAATATACTGTACTTGCTGCGAACAGACTCCAGTGCTATTTGTCCTGTGTATGGCAATGGCAGCGCAATAGTGACTCTTTTTACCAGAAAACAATTCTTGCTCGTAGTACCAGAAACTGCATGGGATTCAACACCATTTAGGACTGCGAAACAAATGCTAGCTCGCCTTACAAGTAACACACTCTGCTTTAGAGAAAATAGCACTCTTCTGCTCTACTGTGTTTCCTATGGGGTCCAAAGAGTGAGCTTCCAAAGAAAAAAAGAACTGTGCTTCCTACAAACACGGATCATATCTAGTTCAACTCTGCTTAGGAAACTGACAAGAACAGTAGCACCTATCCAGTCCAATACACTGTACTTGCTGGGAACAGACACGAGTGCTATTTGCACTGTGTATGGCAATGGGAGCGCAATGTGACTTTCCTTACCAAAAAAGAACTCTTGTTCGTAGGAACTGAAACTGCATGTGATTCAACTCCATTTAGGACTAGGAAACAAACGCTAGCTCGCCTTACAAGAAACACACTCTGCTTTTGAGAAAAGAACACTCTTCTACTCTACTGTGTTTCCTATAGGGCCAGAACAGTGAGCTTGCTCAGAACATAAGAACTGTGCTTCCTACACACACGGGCCATATCTACTTGAACTCTGCTTAGAAAACTGACAAGAAAAGTAGCTCCTCTTCAGTCCGATACACTGTACTTGCTGGGAACAGACGCGAGTGCTATTTGCACTGTGTATTGCAATGGGAACGCAATAGTGACTTTCCTTACCAGAAAACAACTCTTACTCATAGGACTAGAAACTGCATGTGATTCAACTCCATTTAGGACTGGGAAACAAACGCTAGCTCGCCTTACAAGAAACACACTCTGCTTTTGAGAAAAGTGCACTCTCCTACTCTACTGTGTTTCCTATAGGGTCCGAACAGTGATCTTGCTCAGAACAAAAGAACTGTGCTTCCTACACACACGGCCATATCTAGTTCAAGTCTGCTTAGGAACCTGACAAGAACAGTAGATCCTCTTCAGTCCAATACACTGTACTTGCTGGGAACAGACGCCAGTGTTCTTTGTCCTGTATATGGCAATTGGAGCACAATAGTGACTCTTCTTACCATAAAACAACTCTTGCTCGTAGGACCAGAAACTGCATGTGATTCAACACCATTTAGGACTGGGAAACAAACGGTAGTTCGCCTTACAAGAAACACACTCTGCTTTAGAGAAAAGAGCACTCTTCTACTCTACTGTGTTTCCTATAGGGCCAGAACAGTGAGCTTGCTCAGAAAAAAAACTGTGCTTCCTACACACACGGCCCATATCTAGTTCAACTCTGCTTAGGAAACTGACAAGAACAGTAGCTCCTCTTCAGTCCGATACACTGTACTTGCTCGGAACAGACGCCAGTGCTATTTGCACTGTGGATGGCAATGGGAGCACAATAGTGACTTTCCTTACCAGAAAACAACTCTTGCTCGTAGGACCAGAAACTGCATATGATTCAACTCTATTTAGGACTGAGAAACAAATGGTAGCTTGCCTTCCATGAAACACACTCTGCTTTTGAGAAAAGAGCACTCTTCTACTCTACTGTGTTTCCTAAGGGGTACGAACAGTGAGCTTGCTCAGAACAAAAGAACTGTGCTTCCTACACACACGGGCCATATCTAGTTCTACTCTGCTTAGGAAACTGACAAGAACAGTAGCTCCTCATCAGTCCAATACACTGTACTTGCTGGGAACAGACGCGCGTGCTATTTGCACTGTGTATGTCAAAGGGAGCACAATAGTGACTTTCCTTACCAGAAAACAACTCTTGCTCGTAGGACCAGAAACTGCATGTGATTCAACTCCATTTAGGACTGAGAAACAAATGCTAGCTCGCCTTACATGAAACACACTCTTTTTTTTGAGAAAAGAGCACTCTTCTACTCTACTGTGTTTCCTATGTGTTCCGAAAAGTGAGCTTGCTCAGAACAAAAAAACTGTGCTTCCTACACACACGGCCATATCTAGTTCAATTCTGCTTAGGAACCTGACAAGAACAGTAGATCCTCTTCAGTCCAATACACTGTACTTGCTGGGAACAGACGCCAGTGCTATTTGTCCTGTGTATGGCAATGGCAGCGCAATAGTGACTCTTCTTACCAGAAAACCACTCTTGCTCATGGACCAGAAACTGCATGTGATTCAACTCCATTTAGGACTGGGAAACAAATGCTAGCTCGCCTTACATGAAACACACTCAGCTTTTGCGAAAAGAGCACTCTTCTACTCTACTGTGCTTCCTATGGGGTCTGAACAGTGAGCTTGCTCAGAACAAAAGAACTGTGCTTCCTACACACACGGGCCATATCTAGTTCAAGTCTGCTTAGGAACCTGACAAGAACAGTAGATCCTCTTCAGTCCAATACACTGTACTTGCAGGGAACAGACGCGAGTGCTATTTGCACTGTGTATGAAAATTGGAGCCCAATAGTGACTTGTCTTACCAGAAAACAACTCTTGCTCGTAGGACAAAAAACTGCATGTGACTCAACTCCATTTAGGACTGTGAAACAAATGCTAGCTCGACGTCCAAGAAACACACTCTGCTTTTGAGAAAAGAGCACTCTTCTACTCTACTGTGTTTCCTATGTGTTCCGAAAAGTGAGCTTGCTCAGAAAAAAAAAACTGTGCTTCCTACACACACGGCCATATCTAGTTCAAGTCTGCTTAGGAACCTGACAAGAACAGTAGATCCTCTTCAGTCCAATACAGTGTACTTGCTGGGAACAGACGCCAATGCTATTTGTCCTGTGTATGG
This sequence comes from Peromyscus eremicus, assembly GCF_949786415.1. Classification (NCBI taxonomy): domain Eukaryota; kingdom Metazoa; phylum Chordata; class Mammalia; order Rodentia; family Cricetidae; genus Peromyscus; species Peromyscus eremicus. The sequence goes on along the minus strand of NW_026736388.1, from coordinate 42,354 downwards.
CAATGTCAGCGCAATAGTGACTCTTCTTACCAGAAAACAACTCTTGCTCGTGGACAAGAACCTGCATGTGATTCAACTACATTTTAGGACTGGGAAACAAACTCTAGCTCGCTTTACAAGAAACACACTCTGCTTTTGAGAAAAGAGCACTCTTCTACTCTACTGTGTTTCCTATAGGGCCAGAACAGTGAGCTTGCTCAGAAAAAAAGAACTGTGCTTCCTACACACACTGGCCATATGTAGTTCAACTCTGCTTAGGAAACTGAGAAGAACAGTAGCTCCTCTTCTTTCCAATACACTGTACTTGCTGGGAACAGATGGGAGGGCTATTTGCACTGTGTATGGCAATGGGAGCACAATAGTGACTTTCCATACCAGAAAACAACTCTTGCTCGTAGGAACACAAACTGCATGTGATTCAACTCCATTTAGGAATGGGAAACAAACGCTAGCTCGCCTTAAAAGAAACACACTCTGCTTTTGAGAAAAAAGCAATCTTCTACTCTACTGTGTTTCCTAAGGGGTCCGAAGAGTGAGCTTGCTCAGAACAAAAGAACTGTGCTTCCTACACACACGGCCATATCTAGTTCAATTCTGCTTAGGAACCTGAAAGAACAGTAGATCCTCTTCATTCCAGTACATTGTACTTGCTGGGAACAGAAGCCAGTGCTCTTTGTCCTGTATATGGCAATTGGAGCACAATAGTGACTCTTCTTACCATAAAACAACTCTTGCTCGTAGGACCAGAAACTGCATGTGATTCAACTCCATTTAGGACTGGGAAACAAACGATAGCTCGCCTTACAAGAAACACACTCTGCTTTAGAGAAAAGAGCACTCTTCTACTCTACTGTGTTTCCTATAGGGCCAGAACAGTGAGCTTGCTCAGAAAAAAAAACTGTGCTTCCTACACACACGGGCCATATCTAGTTCAACTCTGCTTAGGAAACTGACAAGAACAGAAGCTCCTCTTCAGTCCGATACAATGTACTTGCGGGGAACAGACACGAGTGCTATTTGCAATGTGTATGGCAATTGGAGCCCAATAATGACTTGTCTTACCAGAGAACAACTCTTGCTCGTAGGACAAAAAACTGCATGTGACTCAACTCCATTTAGGACTGGGAAACAAACGCTAGCTCGACTTTTAAGAAACACACTCTGCTTTTGAGAAAAGAGCACTCTTCTACTCTACTGTGTTTCCTATGTGTTCTGAAAAGTGAGCTTGCTCAGAACAAAAAAACTGTGCTTCCTACACACACGGCCATATCTAGTTCAAGTCTGCTTAGGAACCTGACAAGAACAGTAGATCCTCTTCACTCCAATACACTGTACTTGCTGGGAACAGACGCCAGTGCTATTTGTCCTGTGTATGGCAATGGCAGCGCAATAGTGACTCTTCTAACCAGAAAACAACTCTTGGTCGTGGACCAGAAACTGCATGTGATTCAACTCCATTTAGGACTGGGAAACAAACGCTAGCTCGCCCTACAAGAAACACTCTCTGCTTTTGAGAAAAGAGCACTCTTCTACTCTACTGTGTTTCCTATGGGGTCCAAACAGTGAGCTTGCTCAGAACAAAAGAACTGTGCTTCCTACACACACGGCCATATGTAGTTCAACTCTGCTGAGGAAACTGACAAGAACAGTAGCTCCTAATCAGTCCAATACACTGTCCTTGAAGGGAACAGACGCGAGTACTATTTGCACTGTGTATGGCATTTGGAGCGCAATAGTGACTCTTCTTACCAGAAAACAACTCTTGCTCGTAGGACCAAAAACAGCATGTGACTCAACTCCATTTAGGACTGGGAAACAAACGCGAGCTCACCTTACAAGAAAAACACTCTGCTTTAGAGAAAAGAGCACTCTTCTACTCTACTGTGTTTCCTATGTTGTCCAAACAGTGAGCTTGCTCAGAACAAAAGAACTGGGCTTCCTACACACACGGGCCATATCTCGTTCAACTCTTCTTAGGAAACTGACAAGAACAGTAGCTCCTATTCAGTCCAATACACTGTACTTGCTGGGAACAGACGCGAGTGCTATTTGCACTGTGTATGGCAATTGGAACACAATAGTGACTCGTCTTACCAGAAAACAACTCTTGCTCGTAGTACAAAAAACTGCATGTGACTCAACTCCATTTAGGACTGGGAAACAAACGCTAGCTCGCCTTCCAAAAACACACTCTGATTTTGAGAAAAGAGCACTCTTCTACTCTACTGTGTTTCCTATGTGTTCCGAACAGTGAGCTTGCTCAGAACAAAAAAACTGTGCTTCCTACACACAGGGCCATAACTAGTTCAAGTCTGCTTAGGAACCTGACCAGAACAATAGATCCTCTTCAGCCCAATATACTGTACTTGCTGCGAACAGACTCCAGTGCTATTTGTCCTGTGTATGGCAATGGCAGCGCAATAGTGACTCTTTTTACCAGAAAACAATTCTTGCTCGTAGTACCAGAAACTGCATGGGATTCAACACCATTTAGGACTGCGAAACAAATGCTAGCTCGCCTTACAAGTAACACACTCTGCTTTAGAGAAAATAGCACTCTTCTGCTCTACTGTGTTTCCTATGGGGTCCAAAGAGTGAGCTTGCAAAGAAAAAAAGAACTGTGCTTCCTACAAACACGGATCATATCTAGTTCAACTCTGCTTAGGAAACTGACAAGAACAGTAGCACCTATCCACTCCAATACACTGTACTTGCTGGGAACAGACGCGAGTGCTATTTGCACTGTGTATGGCAATGGGAACGCAATAGTGACTTTCCTTACCAGAAAACAACTCTTGCTCATAGGACTAGAAACTGCATGTGATTCAACTCCATTTAGGACTGGGAAACAAACGCTAGCTCGCCTTACAAGAAACACACTCTGCTTTTGAGAAAAGTGCACTCTCCTACTCTACTGTGTTTCCTATAGGGTCCGAACAGTGAGCTTGCTCAGAACAAAAGAACTGTGCTTCCTACACACACGGCCATAACTAGTTCAATTCTGCTTAGGAACCTGAAAGAACAGTAGATCCTCTTCAGTCCAATACACTGTACTTGCTGGGAACAGACGCCAGTGTTCTTTGTCCTGTATATGGCAATTGGAGCACAATAGTGACTCTTCTTACCATAAAACAACTCTTGCTCGTAGGACCAGAAAGTGCATGTGATTCAACTCCATTTAGGACTGGGAAACAAACGCTAGCTTGCCTTACAAGAAACACACTCTGCTTTAGAGAAAAGAGCACTCTTCTACTCTACTGTGTTTCCTATAGGGCCAGAACAGTGAGCTTGCTCAGAAAAAAAACTGTGCTTCCTACACACACGGCCCATATCTAGTTCAACTCTGCTTAGGAAACTGACAAGAACAGTAGCTCCTCTTCAGTCCGATACACTGTACTTGCTCGGAACAGACGCCAGTGCTATTTGCACTGTGGATGGCAATGGGAGCACAATAGTGACTTTCCTTACCAGAAAACAACTCTTGCTCGTAGGACCAGAAACTGCATATGATTCAACTCTATTTAGGACTGAGAAACAAATGGTAGCTTGCCTTCCATGAAACACACTCTGCTTTTGAGAAAAGAGCACTCTTCTACTCTACTGTGTTTCCTATGGGGTACGAACAGTGAGCTTGCTCAGAACAAAAGAACTGTGCTTCCTACACACACGGCCATATCTAGTTCAAGTCTGCTTAGGAACCTGACAAGAACAGTAGATCCTCTTCTGTCCAATACACTGTACTTGCTGGGAACAGACGCCAGTGCTATTTGTCCTGTGTATGGCAATGGCAGCGCAATAGTGACTCTTCTTACCAGAAAACAACTCTTGCTCATGGACCAGAAACTGCATGTGATTCAACTCCATTTAGGACTGGGAAACAAATGCTAGCTCGCCTTACATGAAACACACTCTGCTTTTGAGAAAAGAGCACTCTTCTACTCTACTGTGTTTCCTATGTTTTCCGAACAGTGAGCTTGCAGAGAACAAAAAAACTGTGCTTCCTACACACACGGCCATATCTAGTTCAAATCTGCTTAGAAAACTGAGAAAAACAGTAGCTCCTCTTCAGTCCAATAAACTGTACTTGCTGGGAAGAGACACGAGGGCTATTTGCACTGTGTATGGCAATGGGAGCGCAATAGTGACTTTCTTTACCAGAAAAAAACTCTTGCTCGTAGGACCAGAAACTGCATGTGATTCCACTCCATTTAGGACTGGGAAACAAACGGTAGCTCGCCTTACAAGAAACACACTCTGCTTTAGAGAAAAGAGCACTCTTCTACTCTACTGTGTTTCCTATGGGGTCCAAACAGTGAGCTTGCTCAGAACAAAAAAACTGTGCTTCCTACACACACGGACCATATCTAGTTCAACTCTGCTTAGTAAACTGACAAGAACAGTAGCTCCTATTCAGTCCAATACACTGTACTTGCTGGGAAAGACGCGAGTGCTATTTGCCTTGTGTAGGGCAATGGGAACACAATAGTGACTTTCCTTACCATAAAACAACTCTTGCTCATAGGACTAGAAACTGCAAGTGATTCAACTCCATTTAGGTCTGGGAAACAAATGCTAACTCGCCTTACATGAAACACACTCTGCTTTTGAGAAAAGAGCACTCTTCTACTCTACTGTGTTTCCTATGGAGTCCGAACACTGAACTTGCTCAGAACAAAAGAACTGTGCTTCCTACACACACGGCCATATCTAGTTCAATTTAGCTTAGGAACCTGACAAGAACAGTAGATCCTCTTCAGTCCAATACACTGTACTTGCTGGGAACAGACGCCAGTGCTATTTGTCCTGTGTATGGCAATGGCAGCGCAAAAGTGACTCTTCTTTACATAAAACAACTCTTGCTCGTAGGACTAGAAACAGCATGTGATTCAACTCCATTTAGGACTGGGAAACAAACGCTAGCTCGCCTTACAAGAAACACACTCTGCTTTAGAGAAAAGAGCACTTGTCTACTCTACTGTGTTTCCTATAGGGCCAGAACAGTGAGCTTGCTCAGAACAAAAGAGCTGTGCTTCCTACACACGGGCCATAACTAGTTCCACTCTGCTTAGGAAACTGACAAGAACAGTAGCTCCTCTTCAGTCCGATACACTGTACTTGCTGGGAACAGACGCGAGTGCTATTTGCACTGTGTATGGCAATGGGAGCGCAATAGTGACTTTCCTTCCCAGAAAACAACTCTTGCTCGTAGGACCAGAAACTGTATGTGACTCAACTCCATTTAGGACTGGGAAACAAATGCTAGCTCGACGTCCAAGAAACACACTCTGCTTTTGAGAAAAGAGCACTCTTCTACTCTACTGTGTTTCCTATGTGTTCCGAAAAGTGAGCTTGCTCAGAAAAAAAAAACTGTGCTTCCTACACACACGGCCATATCTAGTTCAAGTCTCCTTAGGAACCTGACAAGAACAGTAGATCCTCTTCAGTCCAATACAGTGTACTTGCAGGGAACAGACGCCAATGCTATTTGTCCTGTGTATGGCAATGGCAGCGCAATAGTGACTCTTCTTACCAGAAAACAACTCTTGCTCGTGGACAAGAAACTGCATGTGATTCAACTCCATTTTAGGACTGGGAATCAAACTCTAGCTCGCTTTACAAGAAACACACTCTGCTTTTGAGAAAAGAGCACTCTTCTACTCTACTGTGTTTCCTATAGGGCCAGAACAGTGAGCTTGCTCAGAAAAAAAGAACTGTGCTTCCTACACACACTGGCCATATGTAGTTCAACTCTGCTTAGGAAACTGAGAAGAACAGTAGCTCCTCTTCTTTCCAATACACTGTACTTGCTGGGAACAGATGGGAGGGATATTTGCACAGTGTATGGCAATGGGAGCACAATAGTGACTTTCCTTACCAGAAAACAACTCTTGCTCGTAGGAACACAAACTGCATGTGACTCAACTCCATTTAGGAATGGGAAACAAACGCTAGCTCGCCTTAAAAGAAACACACTCTGCTTTTGAGAAAAAAGCACTCTTCTACTCTACTGTGTTTCCTATGGGGTCCGAACAGTGAGCTTGCTCAGAACAAAAGAACTGTGCTTCCTACACACACGGGCCATATCTAGTTCAATTCTGCTTAGGAACCTGAAAGAACAGTAGATCCTCTTCAGTCCAATACATTGTACTTGCTGGGAACAGATGCCAGTGCTATTTGCACTGTGGATGGCAAAGGGAGCACAATAGTGACTTTCCTTACCAGAAAACAACTCTTGCTCGTAGGACCAGAAACTGCATATGATTAAACTCCATTTAGGACTGAGAAACAAATGCTAGCTTGCCTTCCATGAAACATACTCTGCTTTTGAGAAAAGAGCACTCTTCTACTATACTGTGTTTCCTATGGGGTACGAACAGTGAGCTTGCTCAGAACAAAAGAACTGTGCTTCCTACACACACGGGCTATATCTAGTTCAACTCTGCTTAGGAAACTCACAAGAACAGTAGCTCCTCTTCAGTCCGATACACTGTACTTGCTGGGAACAGACGCCAGTGCTATTTGCACTGTGTATGGCAATGGGAGCGCAATAGTGACTTTCCTTACCAGAAAACAAGTCTTGCTCGTAGGACCAGAAACTGCATGTGATTCAATTCCATTTAGGACTGAGAAACAAATGCTAGCTCGCCTTACATGAAACACACTCTGCTTTTGAGAAAAGAGCACTCTTCTACTCTACTGTGTTTCTTATGGGGTCCAAGCAGTGAGCTTGCTCAGAACCAAAGAACTGTGCTTCCTACACACACGGATCATATCTAGTTCAACTCTGCTTAGTAAACTGACAAGAACAGTAGCTCCTATTCAGTACAATACAATGTACTTGCGGGGAACAGACGCGAGTGCTATTTGCAATGTGTATGGCAATTGGAGCCCAATAATGATTTGTCTTACCAGAGAACAACTCTTGCTCGTAGGACAAAAAACTGCATGTGACTCAACTCCATTTAGGACTGGGAAACAAATGCTAGCTCGACTTTTAAGAAACACACTCTGCTTTTGAGAAAAGAGCACTCTTCTACTCTACTGTGTTTCCTATGTGTTCCGAAAAGTGAGCTTGCTCAGAACAAAAAAACTGTGCTTCCTACACACACGGCCATATCTAGTTCAAGTCTGCTTAGGAACCTGACAAGAACAGTAGATCCTCTTCACTCCAATACACTGTACTTGCTGGGAACAGACGCCAGTGCTATTTGTCCTGTGTATGGCAATGGGAGCGCAATAGTGACTCTTCTTACCAGAAAACAACTCTTGGTCGTGGACCAGAAACTGCATGTGATTCAACTCCATTTAGGACTGGGAAACAAACGCTAGCTCGCCCTACAAGAAACACTCTCTGCTTTTGAGAAAAGAGCACTCTTCTACTCTACTGTGTTTCCTATGAGGTCCAAACAGTGAGCTTGCTCAGAACAAAAAAACTGTGCTTCCTACACACACGGACCATATCTAGTTCAACTCTGCTTAGTAAACTGACAAGAACAGTAGCTCCTATTCAGTCCAATACACTGTACTTGCTGGGAAAGACGCGATTGCTATTTGCCTTGTGTAGGGCAATGGGAACACAATAGTGACTTTCCTTACCATAAAACAACTCTTGCTCATAGGACCAGAAACTGCACGTGATTCAACTCCATTTAGGTCTGGGAAACAAATGCTAGCTTGCCTTACATGAAACACACTCTGCTTTTGAGAAAAGAGCACTCTTCTACTCTACTGTGTTTCCTATGGGGTCCGAACAGTGAGCTTGCTCAGAACAAAAGAACTGTGCTTCCTACACACAAGGGCCATATCTAGTTCAACTCTGCTTAGGAAACTGACAAGAACAGTAGCTCCTTTTCAGTCCAATACACTGTACTTGCGGGGAAGAGACGCGAGTGCTATTTGCACTCTGTATGGCAATTAGAGCACAATAGTGACTCCTCTTACCAGAAAACAATTCTTGCTCATAGGACAAAAAACTGCATGTGACTCAACTCCATATAGGACTGGGAAACAAACGCTAGCTCACCTTACAAGAAACATACTCTGCTTTTGAGAAAAGAGCACTCTTCTACTCTACTGTGTTTCCTATGGAGTCCGAACACTGAACTTGCTCAGAACAAAAGAACTGTGCTTCCTACACACACGGCCATATCTAGTTCAATTTAGCTTAGGAACCTGACAAGAACAGTAGATCCTCTTCAGTCCGATACACTGTACTTGCTGGGAACAGACGCCAGTGCTATTTGTCCTGTGTATGGCAATGGCAGCGCAAAAGTGACTCTTCTTTACATAAAACAACTCTTGCTCGTAGGACTAGAAACTGCATGTGATTCAACTCCATTTAGGACTGGGAAACAAACGCTAGCTCGCCTTACAAGAAACACACTCTGCTTTAGAGAAAAGAGCACTCGTCTACTCTACTGTGTTTCCTATAGGGCCAGAACAGTGAGCTTGATCAGAACAAAAGAGCTGTGCTTCCTACACACGGGCCATAACTAGTTCCACTCTGCTTAGGAAACTGACAAGAACAGTAGCTCCTCTTCAGTCCGATACACTGTACTTGCTGGGAACAGACGCGAGTGCTATTTGCACTGTGTATGGCAATGGGAGCGCAATAGTGACTTTCCTTACCAGAAAACAACTCTTGCTCGTAGGACCAGAAACTGTATGTGATTCAACTCCATTTAGGACTGGGAAACAAATGCTAGCTCGCCTTACATGAAACACACTCTGCTTTTGAGAAAAGAGCACTCTTCTACTCTACTGTGCTTCCTATGGGGTCTGAACAGTGAGCTTGCTCAGAACAAAAGAACTGTGCTTCCTACACACACGGCCATATCTAGTTCAACTCTGCTTAGGAAACTGACAAGAACAGTAGATCCTCTTAAGTCCAATACACTGTACTTGCAGGGAACAGACGCGAGTGCTATTTGCACTGTGTATGAAAATTGGAGCCCAATAGTGACTTGTCTTACCAGAAAAAAACTCTTGCTCGTAGTACAAAAAACTGCATGTGACTCAACTCCATTTAGGACTGGAAAACAAACGCTAGCTCGCCTTCCAAAAACACACTCTGATTTTGAGAAAAGAGCACTCTTCTACTCTACTGTGTTTCCTATGTGTTCCGAACAGTGAGCTTGCTCAGAACAAAAAAACTGTGCTTCCTACACACAGGGCCATAACTAGTTCAAGTCTGCTTAGGAACCTGACAAGAACAATAGATCCTCTTCAGCCCAATATACTGTACTTGCTGCGAACAGACTCCAGTGCTATTTGTCCTGTGTATGGCAATGGCAGCGCAATAGTGACTCTTTTTACCAGAAAACAATTCTTGCTCGTAGTACCAGAAACTGCATGGGATTCAACACCATTTAGGACTGCGAAACAAATGCTAGCTCGCCTTACAAGTAACACACTCTGCTTTAGAGAAAATAGCACTCTTCTGCTCTACTGTGTTTCCTATGGGGTCCAAAGAGTGAGCTTGCAAAGAAAAAAAGAACTGTGCTTCCTACAAACACGGATCATATCTAGTTCAACTCTGCTTAGGAAACTGACAAGAACAGTAGCACCTATCCAGTCCAATACACTGTACTTGCTGGGAACAGACACGAGTGCTATTTGCACTGTGTATGGCAATGGGAGCGCAATGTGACTTTCCTTACCAAAAAAGAACTCTTGTTCGTAGGAACTGAAACTGCATGTGATTCAACTCCATTTAGGACTAGGAAACAAACGCTAGCTCGCCTTACAAGAAACACACTCTGCTTTTGAGAAAAGAACACTCTTCTACTCTACTGTGTTTCCTATAGGGCCAGAACAGTGAGCTTGCTCAAAACATAAGAACTGTGCTTCCTACACACACGGGCCATATCTACTTGAACTCTGCTTAGGAAACTGACAAGAAAAGTAGCTCCTCTTCAGTCCGATACACTGTACTTGCTGGGAACAGACGCGAGTGCTATTTGCACTGTGTATGGCAATGGGAACGCAATAGTGACTTTCCTTACCAGAAAACAACTCTTGCTCATAGGACTAGAAACTGCATGTGATTCAACTCCATTTAGGACTGGGAAACAAATGCTAGCTCGCCTTACAAGAAACACACTCTGCTTTTGAGAAAAGTGCACTCTCCTACTCTACTGTGTTTCCTATAGGGTCCGAACAGTGAGCTTGCTCAGAACAAAAGAACTGTGCTTCCTACACACACGGCCATATCTAGTTCAATTCTGCTTAGGAACCTGAAAGAACAGTAGATCCTCTTCAGTCCAATACACTGTACTTGCTGGGAACAGACGCCAGTGTTCTTTGTCCTGTATATGGCAATTGGAGCACAATAGTGACTCTTCTTACCATAAAACAACTCTTGCTCGTAGGACCAGAAACTGCATGTGACTCAACTCCATTTAGGACTGGGAAACAAACGATAGCTTGCCTTCCATGAAACACACTCTGCTTTTGAGAAAAGAGCACTCTTCTACTCTACTGTGTTTCCTATGGGGTACGAACAGTGAGCTTGCTCAGAACAAAAGAACTGTGCTTCCTACACACACGGGCCATATCTAGTTCAACTCTGCTTAGGAAACTGACAAGAACAGTAGCTCCTCATCAGTCCGATACACTGTACTTGCTGGGAACAGACGCGAGTGCTATTTGCACTGTGTATGTCAAAGGGAGCACAATAGTGACTTTCCTTACCAGAAAACAACTCTTGCTCGTAGGACCAGAAACTGCATGTGATTCAACTCCATTTAGGACTGAGAAACAAATGCTAGCTCGCCTTACATGAAACACACTCTTTTTTGAGAAAAGAGCACTCTTCTACTCTACTGTGTTTCCTATGTGTTCCGAAAAGTGAGCTTGCTCAGAACAAAAAAACTGTGCTTCCTACACACACGGCCATATCTAGTTCAAGTCTGCTTAGGAACCTGACAAGAACAGTAGATCCTCTTCAGTCCAATACACTGTACTTGCTGGGAACAGACGCCAGTGCTATTTCTCCTGTGTATGGCAATGGCAGCGCAATAGTGACTCTTCTTACCAGAAAACAACTCTTGCTCATGGACCAGAAACTGCATGTGATTCAACTCCATTTAGGACTGGGAAACAAATGCTAGCTAGCCTTACATGAAACACACTCTGCTTTTGAGAAAAGAGCACTCTTCTACTCTACTGTGTTTCCTATGTTTTCCGAACAGTGAGCTTGCTGAGAACAAAAAAAACTGTGCTTCCTACACACACGGCCATATCTAGTTCAAGTCTGCTTAGGAACCTGACAAGAACAGTAGATCCTCTTCAGTCCAATACACTGTACTTGTTGGGAACAGACTCCAGTGCTATTTGTCCTGTGTATGGCAATGGCAGCGCAATAGTGACTCTTCTTACCAGAAAACAACTCTTGCTTGTAGTACCAGAAACTGCATGTGATTCAACTCCATTTAGGCCTGGGAAACAAACTCTAGCTCGCTTTACAAGAAACACACTCTGCTTTTGAGAAAAGAGCACTCTTCTACTCTACTGTGTTTCCTATAGGGCCAGAACAGTGAGCTTGCTCAGAAAAAAAGAACTGTGCTTCCTACACACACGGGCCCTATCTAGTTCAACTCTGCTTAGAAAACTGAGAAGAACAGTAGCTCCTCTTCAGTCCAATAAACTGTACTTGCTGGGAAGAGACACGAGGGCTATTTGCACTGTGTATGGCAATGGGAGCGCAATAGTGACTTTCTTTACCAGAAAAAAACTCTTGCTCGTAGGACCAGAAACTGCATGTGATTCAACTCCATTTAGGACTGGGAAACAAACGCTAGCTCGCCTTACAAGAAACACACTCTGCTTTTGAGAAAAGTGCACTCTCCTACTCTACTGTGTTTTCTATAGGGTCCGAATAGTGATCTTGCTCAGAACAAAAGAACTGTGCTTCCTACACACACGGCCATATCTAGTTCAAGTCTGCTTAGGAACCTGACAAGTACAGTAGATCCTCTTCAGTCCAATACACTGTACTTGCTGGGAACAGACGCCAGTGTTCTTTGTCCTGTATATGGCAATTGGAGCACAATAGTGACTCTTCTTACCATAAAACAACTCTTCCTCGTAGGACCAGAAACTGCATGTGATTCAACTCCATTTAGGACTGGGAAACAAACGCTAGCTCGCCTTACAAGAAACACACTCTGCTTTAGAGAAAAGAGCACTCGTCTACTCTACTGTGTTTCCTATAGGGCCAGAACAGTGAGCTTGCTCAGAACAAAAGATCTGTGCTTCCTACACACGGGCCATAACTAGTTCCACTCTGCTTAGGAAACTGAAAGAACAGTAGCTCCTATTCAGTCCAATACACTGTACTTGCTGGGAACAGACGCGAGTGCTATTTGCACTGTGTATGGCAATTGGAACACAATAGTGACTCGTCTTACCAGAAAACAACTCTTGCTCGTAGTACAAAAAACTGCATGTGACTCAACTCCATTTAGGACTGGGAAACAAACGCTAGCTCACCTTCCAAAAACACACTCTGATTTTGAGAAAAGAGCACTCTTCTACTCTACTGTGTTTCCTATGTGTTCCGAACAGTGAGCTTGCTCAGAACAAAAAAACTGTGCTTCCTACACACAGGGCCATAACTAGTTCAAGTCTGCTTAGGAACCTGACAAGAACAATAGATCCTCTTCAGCCCAATATACTGTACTTGCTGCGAACAGACTCCAGTGCTATTTGTCCTGTGTATGGCAATGGCAGCGCAATAGTGACTCTTTTTACCAGAAAACAATTCTTGCTCGTAGTACCAGAAACTGCATGGGATTCAACACCATTTAGGACTGCGAAACAAATGCTAGCTCGCCTTACAAGTAACACACTCTGCTTTAGAGAAAATAGCACTCTTCTGCTCTACTGTGTTTCCTATGGGGTCCAAAGAGTGAGCTTGCAAAGAAAAAAAGAACTGTGCTTCCTACAAACACGGATCATATCTAGTTCAACTCTGCTTAGGAAACTGACAAGAACAGTAGCACCTATCCAGTCCAATACACTGTACTTGCTGGGAACAGACACGAGTGCTATTTGCACTGTGTATGGCAATGGGAGCGCAATGTGACTTTCCTTACCAAAAAAGAACTCTTGTTCGTAGGAACTGAAACTGCATGTGATTCAACTCCATTTAGGACTAGGAAACAAACGCTAGCTCGCCTTACAAGAAACACACTCTGCTTTTGAGAAAAGAACACTCTTCTACTCTACTGTGTTTCCTATAGGGCCAGAACAGTGAGCTTGCTCAAAACATAAGAACTGTGCTTCCTACACACACGGGCCATATCTACTTGAACTCTGCTTAGGAAACTGACAAGAAAAGTAGCTCCTCTTCAGTCCGATACACTGTACTTGCTGGGAACAGACGCGAGTGCTATTTGCACTGTGTATGGCAATGGGAACGCAATAGTGACTTTCCTTACCAGAAAACAACTCTTGCTCATAGGACTAGAAACTGCATGTGATTCAACTCCATTTAGGACAGGGAAACAAACGCTAGCTCGCCTTACAAGAAACACACTCTGCTTTTGAGAAAAGTGCACTCTCCTACTCTACTGTGTTTCCTATAGGGTCCGAACAGTGAGCTTGCTCAGAACAAAAGAACTGTGCTTCCTACACACACGGCCATATCTAGTTCAATTCTGCTTAGGAACCTGAAAGAACAGTAGATCCTCTTCAGTCCAATACACTGTACTTGCTGGGAACAGACGCCAGTGTTCTTTGTCCTGTATATGGCAATTGGAGCACAATAGTGACTCTTCTTACCATAAAACAACTCTTGCTCGTAGGACCAGAAACTGCATGTGATTCAACTCCATTTAGGACTGGGAAACAAACGATAGCTCGCCTTACAAGAAACACACTCTGCTTTAGAGAAAAGAGCACTCTTCTACTCTACTGTGTTTCCTATAGGGCCAGAACAGTGAGCTTGCTCAGAAAAAAAACTGTGCTTCCTACACACACGGCCCATATCTAGTTCAACTCTGCTTAGGAAACTGACAAGAACAGTAGCTCCTCTTCAGTCCGATACACTGTACTTGCTCGGAACAGACGCCAGTGCTATTTGCACTGTGGATGGCAATGGGAGCACAATAGTGACTTTCCTTACCAGAAAACAACTCTTGCTCGTAGGACCAGAAACTGCATATGATTCAACTCTATTTAGGACTGAGAAACAAATGGTAGCTTGCCTTCCATGAAACACACTCTGCTTTTGAGAAAAGAGCACTCTTCTACTCTACTGTGTTTCCTATGGGGTACGAACAGTGAGCTTGCTCAGAACAAAAGAACTGTGCTTCCTACACACAGGGGCATATCTAGTTCAACTCTGCTTAGGAAACTGACAAGAACAGTAGCTCCTCATCAGTCCGATACACTGTACTTGCTGGGAACAGACGCGAGTGCTATTTGCACTGTGTATGTCAAAGGGAGCACAATAGTGACTTTCCTTACCAGAAAACAACTCTTGCTCGTAGGACCAGAAACTGCATATGATTCAACTCTATTTAGGACTGAGAAACAAATGGTAGCTTGCCTTCCATGAAACACACTCTGCTTTTGAGAAAAGAGCACTCTTCTACTCTACTGTGTTTCCTATGTGTTCCGAAAAGTGAGCTTGCTCAGAACAAAAAAACTGTGCTTCCTACACACACGGCCATATCTAGTTCAAGTCTGCTTAGGAACCTGACAAGAACAGTAGATCCTCTTCAGTCCAATACACTGTACTTGCTGGGAACAGACGCCAGTGCTATTTGTCCTGTGTATGGCAATGGCAGCGCAATAGTGACTCTTCTTACCAGAAAACAACTCTTGCTCATGGACCAGAAACTGCATGTGATTCAACTCCATTTAGGACTGGGAAACAAATGCTAGCTAGCCTTACATGAAACACACTCTGCTTTTGAGAAAAGAGCACTCTTCTACTCTACTGTGTTTCCTATGTTTTCCGAACAGTGAGCTTGCTGAGAACAAAAAAAACTGTGCTTCCTACACACACGGCCATATCTAGTTCAAGTCTGCTTAGGAACCTGACAAGAACAGTAGATCCTCTTCAGTCCAATACACTGTACTTGTTGGGAACAGACTCCAGTGCTATTTGTCCTGTGTATGGCAATGGCAGCGCAATAGTGACTCTTCTTACCAGAAAACAACTCTTGCTTGTAGTACCAGAAACTGCATGTGATTCAACTCCATTTAGGCCTGGGAAACAAACTCTAGCTCTCTTTACAAGAAACACACTCTGCTTTTGAGAAAAGAGCACTCTTCTACTCTACTGTGTTTCCTATAGGGCCAGAACAGTGAGCTTGCTCAGAAAAAAAAGAACTGTGCTTCCTACACACACGGGCCCTATCTAGTTCAACTCTGCTTAGAAAACTGAGAAGAACAGTAGCTCCTCTTCAGTCCAATAAACTGTACTTGCTGGGAAGAGACACGAGGGCTATTTGCACTGTGTATGGCAATGGGAGCGCAATAGTGACTTTCTTTACCAGAAAAAAACTCTTGCTCGTAGGACCAGAAACTGCATGTGATTCCACTCCATTTAGGACTGGGAAACAAACGGTAGCTCGCCTTACAAGAAACACACTCTGCTTTAGAGAAAAGAGCACTCTTCTACTCTACTGTGTTTCCTATGGGGTCCAAACAGTGAGCTTGCTCAGAACAAAAAAACTGTGCTTCCTACACACACGGACCATATCTAGTTCAACTCTGCTTAGTAAACTGACAAGAACAGTAGCTCCTATTCAGTCCAATACACTGTACTTGCTGGGAAAGACGCGAGTGCTATTTGCCTTGTGTAGGGCAATGGGAACACAATAGTGACTTTCCTTACCATAAAACAACTCTTGCTCATAGGACTAGAAACTGCAAGTGATTCAACTCCATTTAGGTCTGGGAAACAAATGCTAACTCGCCTTACATGAAACACACTCTGCTTTTGAGAAAAGAGCACTCTTCTACTCTACTGTGTTTCCTATGGGGTCCGAACAGTGAGCTTGCTCAGAACAAAAGAACTGTGCTTCCTACACACAAGGGCCATATCTAGTTCAACTCTGCTTAGGAAACTGACAAGAACAGTAGCTCCTTTTCAGTCCAATACACTGTACTTGCGGGGAAGAGACGCGAGTGCTATTTGTACTCTGTATGGCAATTAGAGCACAATAGTGACTCGTCTTACCAGAAAACAACTCTTGCTCATAGGACAAAAAACTGCATGTGACTCAACTTTATATAGGACTGGGAAACAAACACTAGCTCGCCTTACAAGAAACACACTCTGCTTTTGAGAAAAGAGCACTCTTCTACTCTACTGTGTTTCCTATGGAGTCCGAACACTGAACTTGCTCAGAACAAAAGAACTGTGCTTCCTACACACACGGCCATATCTAGTTCAATTTAGCTTAGGAACCTGACAAGAACAGTAGATCCTCTTCAGTCCAATACACTGTACTTGCTGGGAACAGACTCCAGTGCTATTTGTCCTGTGTATGGCAATGGCAGCGCAAAAGTGACTCTTCTTTACATAAAACAACTCTTGCTCGTAGGACTAGAAACTGCATGTGATTCAACTCCATTTAGGACTGGGAAACAAACGCTAGCTCGCCTTACAAGAAACACACTCTGCTTTAGAGAAAAGAGCACTCGTCTACTCTACTGTGTTTCCTATAGGGCCAGAACAGTGAGCTTGCTCAGAACAAAAGAGCTGTGCTTCCTACACACGGGCCATAACTAGTTCCACTCTGCTTAGGAAACTGACAAGAACAGTAGCTCCTATTCAGTCCAATAC
Organism: Peromyscus eremicus; assembly: GCF_949786415.1. Lineage (NCBI taxonomy): Eukaryota > Metazoa > Chordata > Mammalia > Rodentia > Cricetidae > Peromyscus > Peromyscus eremicus. The sequence goes on along the minus strand of NW_026736388.1, from coordinate 25,550 downwards.
ACTGTACTTGCTGGGAACAGACGCGAGTGCTATTTGCACTGTGTATGGCAATTGGAACACAATAGTGACTCGTCTTACCAGAAAACAACTCTTGCTCGTAGTACAAAAAACTGCATGTGACTCAACTCCATTTAGGACTGGGAAACAAACGCTAGCTCGCCTTCCAAAAACACACTCTGATTTTGAGAAAAGAGCACTCTTCTACTCTACTGTGTTTCCTATGTGTTCCGAACAGTGAGCTTGCTCAGAACAAAAAAACTGTGCTTCCTACACACAGGGCCATAACTAGTTCAAGTCTGCTTAGGAACCTGACAAGAACAATAGATCCTCTTCAGCCCAATATACTGTACTTGCTGCGAACAGACTCCAGTGCTATTTGTCCTGTGTATGGCAATGGCAGCGCAATAGTGACTCTTTTTACCAGAAAACAATTCTTGCTCGTAGTACCAGAACCTGCATGGGATTCAACACCATTTAGGACTGCGAAACAAATGCTAGCTCGCCTTACAAGTAACACACTCTGCTTTAGAGAAAATAGCACTCTTCTGCTCTACTGTGTTTCCTATGGGGTCCAAAGAGTGAGCTTGCAAAGAAAAAAAGAACTGTGCTTCCTACAAACACGGATCATATCTAGTTCAACTCTGCTTAGGAAACTGACAAGAACAGTAGCACCTATCCAGTCCAATACACTGTACTTGCTGGGAACAGACACGAGTGCTATTTGCACTGTGTATGGCAATGGGAGCGCAATGTGACTTTCCTTACCAAAAAAGAACTCTTGTTCGTAGGAACTGAAACTGCATGTGATTCAACTCCATTTAGGACTAGGAAACAAACGCTAGCTCGCCTTACAAGAAACACACTCTGCTTTTGAGAAAAGAACACTCTTCTACTCTACTGTGTTTCCTATAGGGCCAGAACAGTGAGCTTGCTCAAAACATAAGAAGTGTGCTTCCTACACACACGGGCCATATCTACTTGAACTCTGCTTAGGAAACTGACAAGAAAAGTAGCTCCTCTTCAGTCCGATACACTGTACTTGCTGGGAACAGACGCGAGTGCTATTTGCACTGTGTATGGCAATGGGAACGCAATAGTGAATTTCCTTACCAGAAAACAACTCTTGCTCATAGGACTAGAAACTGCATGTGATTCAACTCCATTTAGGACTGGGAAACAAACGCTAGCTCGCCTTACAAGAAACACACTCTGCTTTTGAGAAAAGTGCACTCTCCTACTCTACTGTGTTTCCTATAGGGTCCGAACAGTGAGCTTGCTCAGAACAAAAGAACTGTGCTTCCTACACACACGGCCATATCTAGTTCAATTCTGCTTAGGAACCTGAAAGAACAGTAGATCCTCTTCAGTCCAATACACTGTACTTGCTGGGAACAGACGCCAGTGTTCTTTGTCCTGTATATGGCAATTGGAGCACAATAGTGACTCTTCTTACCATAAAACAACTCTTGCTCGTAGGACCAGAAACTGCATGTGATTCAACTCCATTTAGGACTGGGAAACAAACGATAGCTCGCCTTACAAGAAACACACTCTGCTTTAGAGAAAAGAGCACTCTTCTACTCTACTGTGTTTCCTATAGGGCCAGAACAGTGAGCTTGCTCAGAAAAAAAACTGTGCTTCCTACACACACGGCCCATATCTAGTTCAACTCTGCTTAGGAAACTGACAAGAACAGTAGCTCCTCTTCAGTCCGATACACTGTACTTGCTCGGAACAGACGACAGTGCTATTTGCACTGTGGATGGCAATGGGAGCACAATAGTGACTTTCCTTACCAGAAAACAACTCTTGCTCGTAGAACCAGAAACTGCATATGATTCAACTCTATTTAGGACTGAGAAACAAATGGTAGCTTGCCTTCCATGAAACACACTCTGCTTTTGAGAAAAGAGCACTCTTCTACTCTACTGTGTTTCCTATGGGGTATGAACAGTGAGCTTGCTCAGAACAAAAGAACTGTGCTTCCTACACACAGGGGCATATCTAGTTCAACTCTGCTTAGGAAACTGACAAGAACAGTAGCTCCTCATCAGTCCGATACACTGTACTTGCTGGGAACAGACGCGAGTGCTATTTGCACTGTGTATGTCAAAGGGAGCACAATAGTGACTTTCCTTACCAGAAAACAACTCTTGCTCGTAGGACCAGAAACTGCATGTGATTCAACTCCATTTAGGACTGAGAAACAAATGCTAGCTCGCCTTACATGAAACACACTCTTTTTTTGAGAAAAGAGCACTCTTCTACTCTACTGTGTTTCCTATGTGTTCCGAAAAGTGAGCTTGCTCAGAACAAAAAAACTGTGCTTCCTACACACACGGCCATATCTAGTTCAAGTCTGCTTAGGAACCTGACAAGAACAGTAGATCCTCTTCAGTCCAATACACTGTACTTGCTGGGAACAGACGCCAGTGCTATGTGTCCTGTGTATGGCAATGGCAGCGCAATAGTGACTCTTCTTACCAGAAAACAACTCTTGCTCATGGACCAGAAACTGCATGTGATTCAACTCCATTTAGGACTGGGAAACAAATGCTAGCTCGCCTTACATGAAACACACTCTGCTTTTGAGAAAAGAGCACTCTTCTACTCTACTGTGTTTCCTATGTTTTCCGAACAGTGAGCTTGCTGAGAACAAAAAAACTGTGCTTCCTACACACACGGCCATATCTAGTTCAAGTCTGCTTAGGAACCTGACAAGAACAGTAGATCCTCTTCAGTCCAATACACTGTACTTGTTGGGAACAGACTCCAGTGCTATTTGTCCTGTGTATGGCAATGGCAGCGCAATAGTGACTCTTCTTACCAGAAAACAACTCTTGCTTGTAGTACCAGAAACTGCATGTAATTCAACTCCATTTAGGCCTGGGAAACAAACTCTAGCTCGCTTTACAAGAAACACACTCTGCTTTTGAGAAAAGAGCACTCTTCTACTCTACTGTGTTTCCTATAGGGCCAGAACAGTGAGCTTGCTCAGAAAAAAAGAACTGTGCTTCCTACACACACGGGCCCTATCTAGTTCAACTCTGCTTAGAAAACTGAGAAGAACAGTAGCTCCTCTTCAGTCCAATAAACTGTACTTGCTGGGAAGAGACACGAGGGCTATTTGCACTGTGTATGGCAATGGGAGCGCAATAGTGACTTTCTTTACCAGAAAAAAACTCTTGCTCGTAGGACCAGAAACTGCATGTGATTCCACTCCATTTAGGACTGGGAAACAAACGGTAGCTCGCCTTACAAGAAACACACTCTGCTTTAGAGAAAAGAGCACTCTTCTACTCTACTGTGTTTCCTATGGGGTCCAAACAGTGAGCTTGCTCAGAACAAAAAAACTGTGCTTCCTACACACACGGACCATATCTAGTTCAACTCTGCTTAGTAAACTGACAAGAACAGTAGCTCCTATTCAATCCAATACACTGTACTTGCTGGGAAAGACGCGAGTGCTATTTGCCTTGTGTAGGGCAATGGGAACACAATAGTGACTTTCCTTACCATAAAACAACTCTTGCTCATAGGACTAGAAACTGCAAGTGATTCAACTCCATTTAGGTCTGGGAAACAAATGCTAACTCGCCTTACATGAAACACACTCTGCTTTTGAGAAAAGAGCACTCTTCTACTCTACTGTGTTTCCTATGGGGTCCGAACAGTGAGGTTGCTCAGAACAAAAGAACTGTGCTTCCTACACACAAGGGCCATATCTAGTTCAACTCTGCTTAGGAAACTGACAAGAACAGTAGCTCCTTTTCAGTCCAATACACTGTACTTGCGGGGAAGAGACGCGAGTGCTATTTGCACTCTGTATGGCAATTAGAGCACAATAGTGACTCGTCTTACCAGAAAACAACTCTTGCTCATAGGACAAAAAACTGCATGTGACTCAACTCCATATAGGACTGGGAAACAAACACTAGCTCGCCTTACAAGAAACACACTCTGCTTTTGAGAAAAGAGCACTCTTCTACTCTACTGTGTTTCCTATGGAGTCCGAACACTGAACTTGCTCAGAACAAAAGAACTGTGCTTCCTACACACACGGCCATATCTAGTTCAAGTCTGCTTAGGAACCTGACAAGAACAGTAGATCCTCTTCAGTCCAATACACTGTACTTGCTGGGAACAGACTCCAGTGCTATTTGTCCTGTGTATGGCAATGGCAGCGCAAAAGTGACTCTTCTTTACATAAAACAACTCTTGCTCGTAGGACTAGAAACTGCATGTGATTCAACTCCATTTAGGACTGGGAAACAAACGCTAGCTCGCCTTACAAGAAACACACTCTGCTTTAGAGAAAAGAGCACTCGTCTACTCTACTGTGTTTCCTATAGGGCCAGAACAGTGAGCTTGCTCAGAACAAAAGAGCTGTGCTTCCTACACACGGGCCATAACTAGTTCCACTCTGCTTAGGAAACTGACAAGAACAGTAGCTCCTATTCAGTCCAATACACTGTACTTGCTGGGAACAGACGCGAGTGCTATTTGCACTGTGTATGGCAATTGGAACACAATAGTGACTCGTCTTACCAGAAAACAACTCTTGCTCGTAGTACAAAAAACTGCATGTGACTCAACTCCATTTAGGACTGGGAAACAAACGCTAGCTCGCCTTCCAAAAACACACTCTGATTTTGAGAAAAGAGCACTCTTCTACTCTACTGTGTTTCCTATGTGTTCCGAACAGTGAGCTTGCTCAGAACAAAAAAACTGTGCTTCCTACACACAGGGCCATAACTAGTTCAAGTCTGCTTAGGAACCTGACAAGAACAATAGATCCTCTTCAGCCCAATATACTGTACTTGCTGCGAACAGACTCCAGTGCTATTTGTCCTGTGTATGGCAATGGCAGCGCAATAGTGACTCTTTTTACCAGAAAACAATTCTTGCTCGTAGTACCAGAAACTGCATGGGATTCAACACCATTTAGGACTGCGAAACAAATGCTAGCTCGCCTTACAAGTAACACACTCTGCTTTAGAGAAAATAGCACTCTTCTGCTCTACTGTGTTTCCTATGGGGTCCAAAGAGTGAGCTTGCAAAGAAAAAAAGAACTGTGCTTCCTACAAACACGGATCATATCTAGTTCAACTCTGCTTAGGAAACTGACAAGAACAGTAGCACCTATCCAGTCCAATACACTGTACTTGCTGGGAACAGACACGAGTGCTATTTGCACTGTGTATGGCAATGGGAGCGCAATGTGACTTTCCTTACCAAAAAAGAACTCTTGTTCGTAGGAACTGAAACTGCATGTGATTCAACTCCATTTAGGACTAGGAAACAAACGCTAGCTCGCCTTACAAGAAACACACTCTGCTTTTGAGAAAAGAACACTCTTCTACTCTACTGTGTTTCCTATAGGGCCAGAACAGTGAGCTTGCTCAAAACATAAGAACTGTGCTTCCTACACACACGGGCCATATCTACTTGAACTCTGCTTAGGAAACTGACAAGAAAAGTAGCTCCTCTTCAGTCCGATACACTGTACTTGCTGGGAACAGACGCGAGTGCTATTTGCACTGTGTATGGCAATGGGAACGCAATAGTGACTTTCCTTACCAGAAAACAACTCTTGCTCATAGGACTAGAAACTGCATGTGATTCAACTCCATTTAGGACTGGGAAACAAACGCTAGCTCGCCTTACAAGAAACACACTCTGCTTTTGAGAAAAGTGCACTCTCCTACTCTACTGTGTTTCCTAAAGGGTCCGAACAGTGAGCTTGCTCAGAACAAAAGAACTGTGCTTCCTACACACACGGCCATATCTAGTTCAATTCTGCTTAGGAACCTGAAAGAACAGTAGATCCTCTTCAGTCCAATACACTGTACTTGCTGGGAACAGACGCCAGTGTTCTTTGTCCTGTATATGGCAATTGGAGCACAATAGTGACTCTTCTTACCATAAAACAACTCTTGCTCGTAGGACCAGAAACTGCATGTGATTCAACTCCATTTAGGACTGGGAAACAAACGATAGCTCGCCTTACAAGAAACACACTCTGCTTTAGAGAAAAGAGCACTCTTCTACTCTACTGTGTTTCCTATAGGGCCAGAACAGTGAGCTTGCTCAGAAAAAAAACTGTGCTTCCTACACACACGGCCCATATCTAGTTCAACTCTGCTTAGGAAACTGACAAGAACAGTAGCTCCTCTTCAGTCCGATACACTGTACTTGCTCGGAACAGACGCCAGTGCTATTTGCACTGTGGATGGCAATGGGAGCACAATAGTGACTTTCCTTACCAGAAAACAACTCTTGCTCGTAGAACCAGAAACTGCATATGATTCAACTCTATTTAGGACTGAGAAACAAATGGTAGCTTGCCTTCCATGAAACACACTCTGCTTTTGAGAAAAGAGCACTCTTCTACTCTACTGTGTTTCCTATGGGGTATGAACAGTGAGCTTGCTCAGAACAAAAGAACTGTGCTTCCTACACACAGGGGCATATCTAGTTCAACTCTGCTTAGGAAACTGACAAGAACAGTAGCTCCTCATCAGTCCGATACACTGTACTTGCTGGGAACAGACGCGAGTGCTATTTGCACTGTGTATGTCAAAGGGAGCACAATAGTGACTTTCCTTACCAGAAAACAACTCTTGCTCGTAGGACCAGAAACTGCATGTGATTCAACTCCATTTAGGACTGAGAAACAAATGCTAGCTCGCCTTACATGCAACACACTCTTTTTTTGAGAAAAGAGCACTCTTCTACTCTACTGTGTTTCCTATGTGTTCCGAAAAGTGAGCTTGCTCAGAACAAAAAAACTGTGCTTCCTACACACACGGCCATATCTAGTTCAAGTCTGCTTAGGAACCTGACAAGAACAGTAGATCCTCTTCAGTCCAATACACTGTACTTGCTGGGAACAGACGCCAGTGCTATGTGTCCTGTGTATGGCAATGGCAGCGCAATAGTGACTCTTCTTACCAGAAAACAACTCTTGCTCATGGACCAGAAACTGCATGTGATTCAACTCCATTTAGGACTGGGAAACAAATGCTAGCTCGCCTTACATGAAACACACTCTGCTTTTGAGAAAAGAGCACTCTTCTACTCTACTGTGTTTCCTATGTTTTCCGAACAGTGAGCTTGCTGAGAACAAAAAAACTGTGCTTCCTACACACACGGCCATATCTAGTTCAAGTCTGCTTAGGAACCTGACAAGAACAGTAGATCCTCTTCAGTCCAATACACTGTACTTGTTGGGAACAGACTCCAGTGCTATTTGTCCTGTGTATGGCAATGGCAGCGCAATAGTGACTCTTCTTACCAGAAAACAACTCTTGCTTGTAGTACCAGAAACTGCATGTGATTCAACTCCATTTAGGCCTGGGAAACAAACTCTAGCTCGCTTTACAAGAAACACACTCTGCTTTTGAGAAAAGAACACTCTTCTACTCTACTGTGTTTCCTATAGGGCCAGAACAGTGAGCTTGCTCAGAAAAAAAGAACTGTGCTTCCTACACACACGGGCCCTATCTAGTTCAACTCTGCTTAGAAAACTGAGAAGAACAGTAGCTCCTCTTCAGTCCAATAAACTGTACTTGCTGGGAAGAGACACGAGGGCTATTTGCACTGTGTATGGCAATGGGAGCGCAATAGTGACTTTCTTTACCAGAAAAAAACTCTTGCTCGTAGGACCAGAAACTGCATGTGATTCCACTCCATTTAGGACTGGGAAACAAACGGTAGCTCGCCTTACAAGAAACACACTCTGCTTTAGAGAAAAGAGCACTCTTCTACTCTACTGTGTTTCCTATGGGGTCCAAACAGTGAGCTTGCTCAGAACAAAAAAACTGTGCTTCCTACACACACGGACCATATCTAGTTCAACTCTGCTTAGTAAACTGACAAGAACAGTAGCTCCTATTCAATCCAATACACTGTACTTGCTGGGAAAGACGCGAGTGCTATTTGCCTTGTGTAGGGCAATGGGAACACAATAGTGACTTTCCTTACCATAAAACAACTCTTGCTCATAGGACTAGAAACTGCAAGTGATTCAACTCCATTTAGGTCTGGGAAACAAATGCTAACTCGCCTTACATGAAACACACTCTGCTTTTGAGAAAAGAGCACTCTTCTACTCTACTGTGTTTCCTATGGGGTCCGAACAGTGAGGTTGCTCAGAACAAAAGAACTGTGCTTCCTACACACAAGGGCCATATCTAGTTCAACTCTGCTTAGGAAACTGACAAGAACAGTAGCTCCTTTTCAGTCCAATACACTGTACTTGCGGGGAAGAGACGCGAGTGCTATTTGCACTCTGTATGGCAATTAGAGCACAATAGTGACTCGTCTTACCAGAAAACAACTCTTGCTCATAGGACAAAAAACTGCATGTGACTCAACTCCATATAGGACTGGGAAACAAACACTAGCTCGCCTTACAAGAAACACACTCTGCTTTTGAGAAAAGAGCACTCTTCTACTCTACTGTGTTTCCTATGGAGTCCGAACACTGAACTTGCTCAGAACAAAAGAACTGTGCTTCCTACACACACGGCCATATCTAGTTCAATTTAGCTTAGGAACCTGACAAGAACAGTAGATCCTCTTCAGTCCAATACACTGTACTTGCTGGGAACAGACGCCAGTGCTATTTGTCCTGTGTATGGCAATGGCAGCGCAAAAGTGACTCTTCTTTACATAAAACAACTCTTGCTCGTAGGACTAGAAACTGCATGTGATTCAACTCCATTTAGGACTGGGAAACAAACGCTAGCTCGCCTTACAAGAAACACACTCTGCTTTAGAGAAAAGAGCACTCGTCTACTCTACTGTGTTTCCTATAGGGCCAGAACAGTGAGCTTGCTCAGAACAAAAGAGCTGTGCTTCCTACACACGGGCCATAACTAGTTCCACTCTGCTTAGGAAACTGACAAGAACAGTAGCTCCTATTCAGTCCAATACACTGTACTTGCTGGGAACAGACGCGAGTGCTATTTGCACTGTGTATGGCAATTGGAACACAATAGTGACTCGTCTTACCAGAAAACAACTCTTGCTCGTAGTACAAAAAACTGCATGTGACTCAACTCCATTTAGGACTGGGAAACAAACGCTAGCTCGCCTTCCAAAAACACACTCTGATTTTGAGAAAAGAGCACTCTTCTACTCTACTGTGTTTCCTATGTGTTCCGAACAGTGAGCTTGCTCAGAACAAAAAAACTGTGCTTCCTACACACAGGGCCATAACTAGTTCAAGTCTGCTTAGGAACCTGACAAGAACAATAGATCCTCTTCAGCCCAATATACTGTACTTGCTGCGAACAGACTCCAGTGCTATTTGTCCTGTGTATGGCAATGGCAGCGCAATAGTGACTCTTTTTACCAGAAAACAATTCTTGCTCGTAGTACCAGAAACTGCATGGGATTCAACACCATTTAGGACTGCGAAACAAATGCTAGCTCGCCTTACAAGTAACACACTCTGCTTTAGAGAAAATAGCACTCTTCTGCTCTACTGTGTTTCCTATGGGGTCCAAAGAGTGAGCTTGCAAAGAAAAAAAGAACTGTGCTTCCTACAAACACGGATCATATCTAGTTCAACTCTGCTTAGGAAACTGACAAGAACAGTAGCACCTATCCAGTCCAATACACTGTGCTTGCTGGGAACAGACACGAGTGCTATTTGCACTGTGTATGGCAATGGGAGCGCAATGTGACTTTCCTTACCAAAAAAGAACTCTTGTTCGTAGGAACTGAAACTGCATGTGATTCAACTCCATTTAGGACTAGGAAACAAACGCTAGCTCGCCTTACAAGAAAAACACTCTGCTTTTGAGAAAAGAACACTCTTCTACTCTACTGTGTTTCCTATAGGGCCAGAACAGTGAGCTTGCTCAGAACATAAGAACTGTGCTTCCTACACACACGGGACATATCTACTTGAACTCTGCTTAGGAAACTGACAAGAAAAGTAGCTCCTCTTCAGTCCGATACACTGTACTTGCTGGGAACAGACGCGAGTGCTATTTGCACTGTGTATGGCAATGGGAACGCAATAGTGACTTTCCTTACCAGAAAACAACTCTTGCTCATAGGACTAGAAACTGCATGTGATTCAACTCCATTTAGGACTGGGAAACAAACGCTAGCTCGCCTTACAAGAAACACACTCTGCTTTTGAGAAAAGTGCACTCTCCTACTCTACTGTGTTTCCTATAGGGTCCGAACAGTGATCTTGCTCAGAACAAAAGAACTGTGCTTCCTACACACACGGCCATATCTAGTTCAAGTCTGCTTAGGAACCTGACAAGAACAGTAGATCCTCTTCAGTCCAATACACTGTACTTGCTGGGAACAGACGCCAGTGTTCTTTGTCCTGTATATGGCAATTGGAGCACAATAGTGACTCTTCTTACCATAAAACAACTCTTCCTCGTAGGACCAGAAACTGCATGTGATTCAACTCCATTTAGGACTGGGAAACAAACGCTAGCTCGCCTTACAAGAAACACACTCTGCTTTAGAGAAAAGAGCACTCGTCTACTCTACTGTGTTTCCTATAGGGCCAGAACAGTGAGCTTGCTCAGAACAAAAGAGCTGTGCTTCCTACACACGGGCCATAACTAGTTCCACTCTGCTTAGGAAACTGACAAGAACAGTAGCTCCTATTCAGTCCAATACACTGTACTTGCTGGGAACAGACGCGAGTGCTATTTGCACTGTGTATGGCAATTGGAACACAATAGTGACTCGTCTTACCAGAAAACAACTCTTGCTCGTAGTACAAAAAACTGCATGTGACTCAACTCCATTTAGGACTGGGAAACAAACGCTAGCTCGCCTTCCAAAAACACACTCTGATTTTGAGAAAAGAGCACTCTTCTACTCTACTGTGTTTCCTATGTGTTCCGAACAGTGAGCTTGCTCAGAACAAAAAAACTGTGCTTCCTACACACAGGGCCATAACTAGTTCAAGTCTGCTTAGGAACCTGACAAGAACAATAGATCCTCTTCAGCCCAATATACTGTACTTGCTGCGAACAGACTCCAGTGCTATTTGTCCTGTGTATGGCAATGGCAGCGCAATAGTGACTCTTTTTACCAGAAAACAATTCTTGCTCGTAGTACCAGAAACTGCATGGGATTCAACACCATTTAGGACTGCGAAACAAATGCTAGCTCGCCTTACAAGTAACACACTCTGCTTTAGAGAAAATAGCACTCTTCTGCTCTACTGTGTTTCCTATGGGGTCCAAAGAGTGAGCTTGCAAAGAAAAAAAGAACTGTGCTTCCTACAAACACGGATCATATCTAGTTCAACTCTGCTTAGGAAACTGACAAGAACAGTAGCACCTATCCAGTCCAATACACTGTACTTGCTGGGAACAGACACGAGTGCTATTTGCACTGTGTATGGCAATGGGAGCGCAATGTGACTTTCCTTACCAAAAAAGAACTCTTGTTCGTAGGAACTGAAACTGCATGTGATTCAACTCCATTTAGGACTAGGAAACAAACGCTAGCTCGCCTTACAAGAAACACACTCTGCTTTTGAGAAAAGAACACTCTTCTACTCTACTGTGTTTCCTATAGGGCCAGAACAGTGAGCTTGCTCAAAACATAAGAAGTGTGCTTCCTACACACACGGGCCATATCTACTTGAACACTGCTTAGGAAACTGACAAGAAAAGTAGCTCCTCTTCAGTCCGATACACTGTACTTGCTGGGAACAGACGCGAGTGCTATTTGCACTGTGTATGGCAATGGGAACGCAATAGTGACTTTCCTTACCAGAAAACAACTCTTGCTCATAGGACTAGAAACTGCATGTGATTCAACTCCATTTAGGACTGGGAAACAAACGCTAGCTCGCCTTACAAGAAACACACTCTGCTTTTGAGAAAAGTGCACTCTCCTACTCTACTGTGTTTCCTATAGGGTCCGAACAGTGAGCTTGCTCAGAACAAAAGAACTGTGCTTCCTACACACACGGCCATATCTAGTTCAATTCTGCTTAGGAACCTGAAAGAACAGTAGATCCTCTTCAGTCCAATACACTGTACTTGCTGGGAACAGACGCCAGTGTTCTTTGTCCTGTATATGGCAATTGGAGCACAATAGTGACTCTTCTTACCATAAAACAACTCTTGCTCGTAGGACCAGAAACTGCATGTGATTCAACTCCATTTAGGACTGGGAAACAAACGATAGCTCGCCTTACAAGAAACACACTCTGCTTTAGAGAAAAGAGCACTCTTCTACTCTACTCTGTTTCCTATAGGGCCAGAACAGTGAGCTTGCTCAGAAAAAAAACTGTGCTTCCTACACACACGGCCCATATCTAGTTCAACTCTGCTTAGGAAACTGACAAGAACAGTAGCTCCTCTTCAGTCCGATACACTGTACTTGCTCGGAACAGACGCCAGTGCTATTTGCACTGTGGATGGCAATGGGAGCACAATAGTGACTTTCCTTACCAGAAAACAACTCTTGCTCGTAGGACCAGAAACTGCATATGATTCAACTCTATTTAGGACTGAGAAACAAATGGTAGCTTGCCTTCCATGAAACACACTCTGCTTTTGAGAAAAGAGCACTCTTCTACTCTACTGTGTTTCCTATGGGGTACGAACAGTGAGCTTGCTCAGAACAAAAGAACTGTGCTTCCCACACACACGGGCCATATCTAGTTCAACTCTGCTTAGGAAACTGACAAGAACAGTAGCTCCTCATCAGTCCGATACACTGTACTTGCTGGGAACAGACGCGAGTGCTATTTGCACTGTGTACGTCAAAGGGAGCACAATAGTGACTTTCCTTACCAGAAAACAACTCTTGCTCGTAGGACCAGAAACTGCATGTGATTCAACTCCATTTAGGACTGAGAAACAAATGCTAGCTCGCCTTACATGAAACACACTCTTTTTTGAGAAAAGAGCACTCTTCTACTCTACTGTGTTTCCTATGTGTTCCGAAAAGTGAGCTTGCTCAGAACAAAAAAACTGTGCTTCCTACACACACGGCCATATCTAGTTCAAGTCTGCTTAGGAACCTGACAAGAACAGTAGATCCTCTTCAGTCCAATACACTGTACTTGCTGGGAACAGACGCCAGTGCTATTTGTCCTGTGTATGGCAATGGCAGCGCAATAGTGACTCTTCTTACCAGAAAACAACTCTTGCTCATGGACCAGAAACTGCATGTGATTCAACTCCATTTAGGACTGGGAAACAAATGCTAGCTAGCCTTACATGAAACACACTCTGCTTTTGAGAAAAGAGCACTCTTCTACTCTACTGTGTTTCCTATGTTTTCCGAACAGTGAGCTTGCTGAGAACAAAAAAAACTGTGCTTCCTACACACACGGCCATATCTAGTTCAAGTCTGCTTAGGAACCTGACAAGAACAGTAGATCCTCTTCAGTCCAATACACTGTACTTGTTGGGAACAGACTCCAGTGCTATTTGTCCTGTGTATGGCAATGGCAGCGCAATAGTGACTCTTCTTACCAGAAAACAACTCTTGCTTGTAGTACCAGAAACTGCATGTGATTCAACTCCATTTAGGCCTGGGAAACAAACTCTAGCTCTCTTTACAAGAAACACACTCTGCTTTTGAGAAAAGAGCACTCTTCTACTCTACTGTGTTTCCTATAGGGCCAGAACAGTGAGCTTGCTCAGAAAAAAAAGAACTGTGCTTCCTACACACACGGGCCCTATCTAGTTCAACTCTGCTTAGAAAACTGAGAAGAACAGTAGCTCCTCTTCAGTCCAATAAACTGTACTTGCTGGGAAGAGACACGAGGGCTATTTGCACTGTGTATGGCAATGGGAGCGCAATAGTTACTTTCTTTACCAGAAAAAAACTCTTGCTCGTAGGACCAGAAACTGCATGTGATTCCACTCCATTTAGGACTGGGAAACAAACGCTAGCTCGCCTTACAAGAAACACACTCTGCTTTAGAGAAAAGAGCACTCTTCTACTCTACTGTGTTTCCTATGGGGTCCAAACAGTGAGCTTGCTCAGAACAAAAAAACTGTGCTTCCTACACACACGGACCATATCTAGTTCAACTCTGCTTAGTAAACTGACAAGAACAGTAGCTCCTATTCAGTCCAATACACTGTACTTGCTGGGAAAGACGCGAGTGCTATTTGCCTTGTGTAGGGCAATGGGAACACAATAGTGACTTTCCTTACCATAAAACAACTCTTGCTCATAGGACTAGAAACTGCAAGTGATTCAACTCCATTTAGGTCTGGGAAACAAATGCTAACTCGCCTTACATGAAACACACTCTGCTTTTGAGAAAAGAGCACTGTTCTACTCTACTGTGTTTCCTATGGGGTCCGAACAGTGAGCTTGCTCAGAACAAAAGAACTGTGCTTCCTACACACAAGGGCCATATCTAGTTCAACTCTGCTTAGGAAACTGACAAGAACAGTAGCTCCTTTTCAGTCCAATACACTGTACTTGCGGGGAAGAGACGCGAGTGCTATTTGCACTCTGTATGGCAATTAGAGCACAATAGTGACTCGTCTTACCAGAAAACAACTCTTGCTCATAGGACAAAAAACTGCATGTGACTCAACTCCATATAGGACTGGGAAACAAACACTAGCTCGCCTTACAAGAAACACACTCTGCTTTTGAGAAAAGAGCACTCTTCTACTCTACTGTGTTTCCTATGGAGTCCGAACACTGAACTTGCTCAGAACAAAAGAACTGTGCTTCCTACACACACGGCCATATCTAGTTCAATTTAGCTTAGGAACCTGACAAGAACAGTAGATCCTCTTCAGTCCAATACACTGTACTTGCTGGGAACAGACGCCAGTGCTATTTGTCCTGTGTATGGCAATGGCAGCGCAAAAGTGACTCTTCTTTACATAAAACAACTCTTGCTCGTAGGACTAGAAACTGCATGTGATTCAACTCCATTTAGGACTGGGAAACAAACGCTAGCTCGCCTTACAAGAAACACACTCTGCTTTAGAGAAAAGAGCACTCGTCTACTCTACTGTGTTTCCTATAGGGCCAGAACAGTGAGCTTGCTCAGAACAAAAGAGCTGTGCTTCCTACACACGGGCCATAACTAGTTCCACTCTGCTTAGGAAACTGACAAGAACAGTAGCTCCTATTCAGTCCAATACACTGTACTTGCTGGGAACAGACGCGAGTGCTATTTGCACTGTGTATGGCAATTGGAACACAATAGTGACTCGTCTTACCAGAAAACAACTCTTGCTCGTAGTACAAAAAACTGCATGTGACTCAACTCCATTTAGGACTGGGAAACAAACGCTAGCTCGCCTTCCAAAAACACACTCTGATTTTGAGAAAAGAGCACTCTTCTACTCTACTGTGTTTCCTATGTGTTCCGAACAGTGAGCTTGCTCAGAACAAAAAAACTGTGCTTCCTACACACAGGGCCATAACTAGTTCAAGTCTGCTTAGGAACCTGACAAGAACAATAGATCCTCTTCAGCCCAATATACTGTACTTGCTGCGAACAGACTCCAGTGCTATTTGTCCTGTGTATGG
This sequence comes from Peromyscus eremicus, assembly GCF_949786415.1. Classification (NCBI taxonomy): domain Eukaryota; kingdom Metazoa; phylum Chordata; class Mammalia; order Rodentia; family Cricetidae; genus Peromyscus; species Peromyscus eremicus. The sequence continues at coordinate 10,028 of NW_026736388.1, read as the reverse complement.
CAATGGCAGCGCAATAGTGACTCTTTTTACCAGAAAACAATTCTTGCTCGTAGTACCAGAAACTGCATGGGATTCAACACCATTTAGGACTGCGAAACAAATGCTAGCTCGCCTTACAAGTAACACACTCTGCTTTAGAGAAAATAGCACTCTTCTGCTCTACTGTGTTTCCTATGGGGTCCAAAGAGTGAGCTTGCAAAGAAAAAAAGAACTGTGCTTCCTACAAACACGGATCATATCTAGTTCAACTCTGCTTAGGAAACTGACAAGAACATTAGCACCTATCCAGTCCAATACACTGTACTTGCTGGGAACAGACACGAGTGCTATTTGCACTGTGTATGGCAATGGGAGCGCAATGTGACTTTCCTTACCAAAAAAGAACTCTTGTTCGTAGGAACTGAAACTGCATGTGATTCAACTCCATTTAGGACTAGGAAACAAACGCTAGCTCGCCTTACAAGAAACACACTCTGCTTTTGAGAAAAGAACACTCTTCTACTCTACTGTGTTTCCTATAGGGCCAGAACAGTGAGCTTGCTCAAAACATAAGAACTGTGCTTCCTACACACACGGGCCATATCTACTTGAACTCTGCTTAGGAAGCTGACAAGAAAAGTAGCTCCTCTTCAGTCCGATACACTGTACTTGCTGGGAACAGACGCGAGTGCTATTTGCACTGTGTATGGCAATGGGAACGCAATAGTGACTTTCCTTACCAGAAAACAACTCTTGCTCATAGGACTAGAAACTGCATGTGATTCAACTCCATTTAGGACTGGGAAACAAACGCTAGCTCGCCTTACAAGAAACACACTCTGCTTTTGAGAAAAGTGCACTCTCCTACTCTACTGTGTTTCCTATAGGGTCCGAACAGTGAGCTTGCTCAGAACAAAAGAACTGTGCTTCCTACACACACGGCCATATCTAGTTCAATTCTGCTTAGGAACCTGAAAGAACAGTAGATCCTCTTCAGTCCAATACACTGTACTTGCTGGGAACAGACGCCAGTGTTCTTTGTCCTGTATATGGCAATTGGAGCACAATAGTGACTCTTCTTACCATAAAACAACTCTTGCTCGTAGGACCAGAAACTGCATGTGATTCAACTCCATTTAGGACTGGGAAACAAACGATAGCTCGCCTTACAAGAAACACACTCTGCTTTAGAGAAAAGAGCACTCTTCTACTCTACTGTGTTTCCTATAGGGCCAGAACAGTGAGCTTGCTCAGAAAAAAAACTGTGCTTCCTACACACACGGCCCATATCTAGTTCAACTCTGCTTAGGAAACTGACAAGAACAGTAGCTCCTCTTCGGTCCGATACACTGTACTTGCTCGGAACAGACGCCAGTGCTATTTGCACTGTGGATGGCAATGGGAGCACAATAGTGACTTTCCTTACCAGAAAACAACTCTTGCTCGTAGGACCAGAAACTGCATATGATTCAACTCTATTTAGGACTGAGAAACAAATGGTAGCTTGCCTTCCATGAAACACACTCTGCTTTTGAGAAAAGAGCACTCTTCTACTCTACTGTGTTTCCTATGGGGTACGAACAGTGAGCTTGCTCAGAACAAAAGAACTGTGCTTCCTACACACACGGGCCATATCTAGTTCAACTCTGCTTAGGAAACTGACAAGAACAGTAGCTCCTCATCAGTCCGATACACTGTACTTGCTGGGAACAGACGCGAGTGCTATTTGCACTGTGTATGTCAAAGGGAGCACAATAGTGACAATAGTGACTTTCCTTACCAGAAAACAACTCTTGCTCGTAGGACCAGAAACTGCATGTGATTCAACTCCATTTAGGACTGAGAAACAAATGCTAGCTCGCCTTACATGAAACACACTCTTTTTTTGAGAAAAGAGCACTCTTCTACTCTACTGTGTTTCCTATGTGTTCCGAAAAGTGAGCTTGCTCAGAACAAAAAAAACTGTGCTTCCTACACACACGGCCATATCTAGTTCAAGTCTGCTTAGGAACCTGACAAGAACAGTAGATCCTCTTCAGTCCAATACACTGTACTTGCTGGGAACAGACGCCAGTGCTATTTGTCCTGTGTATGGCAATGGCAGCGCAATAGTGACTCTTCTTACCAGAAAACAACTCTTGCTCATGGACCAGAAACTGCATGTGATTCAACTCCATTTAGGACTGGGAAACAAATGCTAGCTAGCCTTACATGAAACACACTCTGCTTTTGAGAAAAGAGCACTCTTCTACTCTACTGTGTTTCCTATGTTTTCCGAACAGTGAGCTTGCTGAGAACAAAAAAAACTGTGCTTCCTACACACACGGCCATATCTAGTTCAAGTCTGCTTAGGAACCTGACAAGAACAGTAGATCCTCTTCAGTCCAATACACTGTACTTGTTGGGAAACAGACTCCAGTGCTATTTGTCCTGTGGTATGGCAATGGCAGCGCAATAGTGACTCTTCTTACCAGAAAACAACTCTTGCTTGTAGTACCAGAAACTGCATGTGATTCAATTCCATTTAGGCCTGGGAAACAAACTCTAGCTCGCTTTACAAGAAACACACTCTGCTTTTGAGAAAAGAGCACTCTTCTACTCTACTGTGTTTCCTATAGGGCCAGAACAGTGAGCTTGCTCAGAAAAAAAGAACTGTGCTTCCTACACACACGGGCCCTATCTAGTTCAACTCCTGCTTAGAAAACTGAGAAGAACAGTAGCTCCTCTTCAGTCCAATAAACTGTACTTGCTGGGAAGAGACACGAGGGCTATTTGCACTGTGTATGGCAATGGGAGCGCAATAGTGATTTTCTTTACCAGAAAAAAACTCTTGCTCGTAGGACCAGAAACTGCATGTGATTCCACCTCATTTAGGACTGGGAAACAAACGGTAGCTCGCCTTACAAGAAACACACTCTGCTTTAGAGAAAAGAGCACTCTTCTACTCTACTGTGTTTCCTATGGGGTCCAAACAGTGAGCTTGCTCAGAACAAAAAAACTGTGCTTCCTACACACACGGACCATATCTAGTTCAACTCTGCTTAGTAAACTGACAAGAACAGTAGCTCCTACTCAGTCCAATACACTGTACTTGCTGGGAAAGACGCGAGTGCTATTTGCCTTGTGTAGGGCAATGGGAACACAATAGTGACTTTCCTTACCATAAAACAACTCTTGCTCATAGGACTAGAAACTGCAAGTGATTCAACTCCATTTAGGTCTGGGAAACAAATGCTAACTCGCCTTACATGAAACACACTCTGCTTTTGAGAAAAAGAGCACTCTTCTACTCTACTGTGTTTCCTATGGTGTCCAAACAGTGAGCTTGCTCAGAACAAAAAAAACTGTGCTCCTACACACACGGACCATATCTAGTTCAACTCTGCTTAGTAAACTGACAAGACAGTAGCTCCTATTCAGTCCAATACACTGTACTTGCTGGGAAAGACGCGAGTGCTATTTGCCTTGTGTAGGGCAATGGGAACACAATAGTGACTTTCCTTACCAGAAAACAACTCTTGCTCATAGGACAAAAAACTGCATGTGACTCAACTCCATATAGGACTGGGAAACAAACACTAGCTCGCCTTACAAGAAACACACTCTGCTTTTGAGAAAAGAGCACTCTTCTACTCTACTGTGTTTCCTATGGAGTCCGAACACTGAACTTGCTCAGAACAAAAGAACTGTGCTTCCTACACACACGGCCATATCTAGTTCAATTTAGCTTAGGAACCTGACAAGAACAGTAGATCCTCTTCAGTCCAATACACTGTACTTGCTGGGAACAGACGCCAGTGCTATTTGTCCTGTGTTATGGCAATGGCAGCGCAAAAGTGACTCTTCTTTACATAAAACAACTCTTGCTCGTAGGACTAGAAACTGCATGTGATTCAACTCCATTTAGGACTGGGAAACAAACGCTAGCTCGCCTTACAAGAAACACACTCTGCTTTAGAGAAAAGAGCACTCGTCTACTCTACTGTGTTTCCTATAGGGCCAGAACAGTGAGCTTGCTCAGAACAAAAGAGCTGTGCTTCCTACACACGGGCCATAACTAGTTCCACTCTGCTTAGGAAACTGACAAGAACAGTAGCTCCTATTCAGTCCAATACACTGTACTTGCTGGGAACAGACGCGAGTGCTATTTGCACTGTGTATGGCAATTGGAACACAATAGTGACTTCGTCTTACCAGAAAACAACTCTTGCTCGTAGTACAAAAAACTGCATGTGACTCAACTCCATTTAGGACTGGGAAACAAACGCTAGCTCGCCTTCCAAAAACACACTCTGATTTTGAGAAAAGAGCACTCTTCTACTCTACTGTGTTTCCTATGTGTTCCGAACAGTGAGCTTGCTCAGAACAAAAAAACTGTGCTTCCTACACACAGGGCCATAACTAGTTCAAGTCTGCTTAGGAACCTGACAAGAACAATAGATCCTCTTCAGCCCAATATACTGTACTTGCTGCGAACAGACTCCAGTGCTATTTGTCCTGTGTATGGCAATGGCAGCGCAATAGTGACTCTTTTTACCAGAAAACAATTCTTGCTCGTAGTACCAGAAACTGCATGGGATTCAACACCATTTAGGACTGCGAAACAAATGCTAGCTCGCCTTACAAGTAACACACTCTGCTTTAGAGAAAATAGCACTCTTCTGCTCTACTGTGTTTCCTATGGGGTCCAAAGAGTGAGCTTGCAAAGAAAAAAAGAACTGTGCTTCCTACAAACACGGATCATATCTAGTTCAACTCTGCTTTAGGAAACTGACAAGAACAGTAGCACCTATCCAGTCCAATACACTGTACTTGCTGGGAACAGACACGAGTGCTATTTGCACTGTGTATGGCAATGGGAGCGCAATGTGACTTTCCTTACCAAAAAAGAACTCTTGTTCGTAGGAACTGAAACTGCATGTGATTCAACTCCATTTAGGACTAGGAAACAAACGCTAGCTCGCCTTACAAGAAACACACTCTGCTTTTGAGAAAAGAACACTCTTCTACTCTACTGTGTTTCCTATAGGGCCAGAACAGTGAGCTTGCTCAAAACATAAGAAGTGTGCTTCCTACACACACGGGCCATATCTACTTGAACTCTGCTTAGGAAACTGACAAGAAAAGTAGCTCCTCTTCAGTCCGATACACTGTACTTGCTGGGAACAGACGCGAGTGCTATTTGCACTGTGTATGGCAATGGGAACGCAATAGTGACTTTCCTTACCAGAAAACAACTCTTGCTCATAGGACTAGAAACTGCATGTGATTCAACTCCATTTAGGACTGGGAAACAAACGCTAGCTCGCCTTACAAGAAACACACTCTGCTTTTGAGAAAAGTGCACTCTCCTACTCTACTGTGTTTCCTATAGGGTCCGAACAGTGAGCTTGCTCAGAACAAAAGAACTGTGCTTCCTACACACACGGCCATATCTAGTTCAATTCTGCTTAGGAACCTGAAAGAACAGTAGATCCTCTTCAGTCCAATACACTGTACTTGCTGGGAACAGACGCCAGTGTTCTTTGTCCTGTATATGGCAATTGGAGCACAATAGTGACTCTTCTTACCATTAAAACAACTCTTGCTCGTAGGACCAGAAACTGCATGTGATTCAACTCCATTTAGGACTGGGAAACAAACGATAGCTCGCCTTACAAGAAACACACTCTGCTTTAGAGAAAAGAGCACTCTTCTACTCTACTGTGTTTCCTATAGGGCCAGAACAGTGAGCTTGCTCAGAAAAAAAACTGTGCTTCCTACACACACGGCCCATATCTAGTTCAACTCTGCTTAGGAAACTGACAAGAACAGTAGCTCCTCTTCGGTCCGATACACTGTACTTGCTCGGAACAGACGCCAGTGCTATTTGCACCTGTGGATGGCAATGGGAGCACAATAGTGACTTTCCTTACCAGAAAACAACTCTTGCTCGTAGGACCAGAAACTGCATATGATTCAACTCTATTTAGGACTGAGAAACAAATGGTAGCTTGCCTCCATGAAACACACTCTGCTTTTGAGAAAAGAGCACTCTTCTACTCTACTGTGTTTCCTATGGGGTACGAACAGTGAGCTTGCTCAGAACAAAAGAACTGTGCTTCCTACACACACGGGCCATATCTAGTTCAACTCTGCTTAGGAAACTGACAAGAACAGTAGCTCCTCATCAGTCCGATACACTGTACTTGCTGGGAACAGACGCGAGTGCTATTTGCACTGTGTATGTCAAAGGGAGCACAATAGTGACTTTCCTTACCAGAAAACAACTCTTGCTCGTAGGACCAGAAACTGCATGTGATTCAACTCCATTTAGGACTGAGAAACAAATGCTAGCTCGCCTTACATGAAACACACTCTTTTTTTGAGAAAAGAGCACTCTTCTACTCTACTGTGTTTCCTATGTGTTCCGAAAAGTGAGCTTGCTCAGAACAAAAAAAAAACTGTGCTTCCTACACACACGGCCATATCTAGTTCAAGTCTGCTTAGGAACCTGACAAGAACAGTAGATCCTCTTCAGTCCAATACACTGTACTTGCTGGGAACAGACGCCAGTGCTATTTGTCCTGTGTATGGCAATGGCAGCGCAATAGTGACTCTTCTTACCAGAAAACAACTCTTGCTCATGGACCAGAAACTGCATGTGATTCAACTCCATTTAGGACTGGGAAACAAATGCTAGCTAGCCTTACATGAAACACACTCTGCTTTTGAGAAAAGAGCACTCTTCTACTCTACTGTGTTACCTATGTTTTCCGAACAGTGAGCTTGCTGAGAACAAAAAAAACTGTGCTTCCTACACACACGGCCATATCTAGTTCAAGTCTGCTTAGGAACCTGACAAGAACAGTAGATCCTCTTCAGTCCAATACACTGTACTTGTTGGGAACAGACTCCAGTGCTATTTGTCCTGTGTATGGCAATGGCAGCGCAATAGTGACTCTTCTTACCAGAAAACAACTCTTGCTTGTAGTACCAGAAACTGCATGTGATTCAATTCCATTTAGGGCCTGGGAAACAAACTCTAGCTCGCTTTACAAGAAACACACTCTGCTTTTGAGAAAAGAGCACTCTTCTACTCTACTGTGTTTCCTATAGGGGCCAGAACAGTGAGCTTGCTCAGAAAAAAAGAACTGTGCTTCCTACACACACGGGCCCTATCTAGTTCAACTCTGCTTAGAAAACTGAGAAGAACAGTAGCTCCTCTTCAGTCCAATAAACTGTACTTGCTGGGAAGAGACACGAGGGCTATTTGCACTGTGTATGGCAATGGGAGCGCAATAGTGATTTTCTTTACCAGAAAAAAACTCTTGCTCGTAGGACCAGAAACTGCATGTGATTCCACTCCATTTAGGACTGGGAAACAAACGGTAGCTCGCCTTACAAGAAACACACTCTGCTTTAGAGAAAAGAGCACTCTTCTACTCTACTGTGTTTCCTATGGGGTCCAAACAGTGAGCTTGCTCAGAACAAAAAAACTGTGCTTCCTACACACACGGACCATATCTAGTTCAACTCTGCTTAGTAAACTGACAAGAACAGTAGCTCCTACTCAGTCCAATACACGTACTTGCTGGGAAAGACGCGAGTGCTATTTGCCTTGTGTAGGGCAATGGGAAACACAATAGTGACTTTCCTTACCATAAAACAACTCTTGCTCATAGGACTAGAAACTGCAAGTGATTCAACTCCATTTAGGTCTGGGAAACAAATGCTAACTCGCCTTACATGAAACACACTCTGCTTTTGAGAAAAGAGCACTCTTCTACTCTACTGTGTTTCCTATGGTGTCCAAACAGTGAGCTTGCTCAGAACAAAAAAACTGTGCTTCCTACACACACGGACCCATACTAGTTCAACTCTGCTTAGTAAACTGACAAGAACAGTAGCTCCTATTCAGTCCAATACACTGTACTTGCTGGGAAAGACGCGAGTGCTATTTGCCTTGTGTAGGGCAATGGGAACACAATAGTGACTTTCCTTACCAGAAAACAACTCTTGCTCATAGGACAAAAAAACTGCATGTGACTCAACTCCATATAGGACTGGGAAACAAACACTAGCTCGCCTTACAAGAAACACACTCTGCTTTTGAGAAAAGAGCACTCTTCTACTCTACTGTGTTTCCTATGGAGTCCGAACACTGAACTTGCTCAGAACAAAAGAACTGTGCTTCCTACACACACGGCCATATCTAGTTCAATTTAGCTTAGGAACCTGACAAGAACAGTAGATCCTCTTCAGTCCAATACACTGTACTTGCTGGAACAGACGCCAGTGCTATTTGTCCTGTGTATGGCAATGGCAGCGCAAAAGTGACTCTTCTTTACATAAAACAACTCTTGCTCGTAGGACTAGAAACTGCATGTGATTCAACTCCATTTAGGACTGGGAAACAAACGCTAGCTCGCCTTACAAGAAACACACTCTGCTTTAGAGAAAAGAGCACTCGTCTACTCTACTGTGTTTCCTATAGGGCCAGAACAGTGAGCTTGCTCAGAACAAAAGAGCTGTGCTTCCTACACACGGGCCATAACTAGTTCCACTCTGCTAGGAAACTGACAAGAACAGTAGCTCCTATTCAGGTCCAATACACTGTACTTGCTGGGAACAGACGCGAGTGCTATTTGCACTGTGTATGGCAATTGGAACACAATAGTGACTCGTCTTAACCAGAAAACAACTCTTGCTCGTAGTACAAAAAACTGCATGTGACTCAACTCCATTTAGGACTGGGAAACAAACGCTAGCTCGCCTTCCAAAAACACACTCTGATTTTGAGAAAAGAGCACTCTTCTACTCTACTGTGTTTCCTATGTGTTCCGAACAGTGAGCTTGCTCAGAACAAAAAAAACTGTGCTTCCTACACACAGGGCCATAACTAGTTCAAGTCTGCTTAGGAACCTGACAAGAACAATAGATCCTCTTCAGCCCAATATACTGTACTTGCTGCGAACAGACTCCAGTGCTATTTGTCCTGTGTATGGCAATGCAGCGCAATAGTGACTCTTTTTACCAGAAAACAATTCTTGCTCGTAGTACCAGAAACTGCATGGGATTCAACACCATTTAGGACTGCGAAACAAATGCTAGCTCGCCTTACAAGTAACACACTCTGCTTTAGAGAAAATAGCACTCTTCTGCTCTACTGTGTTTCCTATGGGGGTCCAAAGAGTGAGCTTGCAAAGAAAAAAAGAACTGTGCTTCCTACAAACACGGATCATATCTAGTTCAACTCTGCTTAGGAAACTGACAAGAACATTAGCACCTATCCAGTCCAATACACTGTACTTGCTGGGAACAGACACGAGTGCCTATTTGCACTGTGTATGGCAATGGGAGCGCAATGTGACTTTCCTTACCAAAAAAGAACTCTTGTTCGTAGGAACTGAAACTGCATGTGATTCAACTCCATTTAGGACTAGGAAACAAACGCTAGCTCGCCTTAAAGAAACACACTCTGCTTTTGAGAAAAGAACACTCTTCTACTCTACTGTGTTTCCTATAGGGCCAGAACAGTGAGCTTGCTCAAAACATAAGAAGTGTGCTTCCTACACACACGGGCCATATCTACTTGAACTCTGCTTAGGAAACTGACAAGAAAAGTAGCTCCTCTTCAGTCCGATACACTGTACTTGCTGGGAACAGACGCGAGTGCTATTTGCACTGTGTATGGCAATGGGAACGCAATAGTGACTTTCCTTACCAGAAAACAAACTCTTGCTCATAGGACTAGAAACTGCATGTGATTCAACTCCATTTAGGACTGGGAAACAAACGCTAGCTCGCCTTACAAGAAACACACTCTGCTTTTGAGAAAAGTGCACTCTCCTACTCTACTGTGTTTCCTATAGGGTCCGAACAGTGAGCTTGCTCAGAACAAAAGAACTGTGCTTCCTACACACACGGCCATATCTAGTTCAATTCTGCTTAGGAACCTGAAGAACAGTAGATCCTCTTCAGTCCAATACACTGTCTTGCTGGGAACAGACGCCAGTGTTCTTTGTCCTGTATATGGCAATTGGAGCACAATAGTGACTCTTCTTACC
>NW_026736387.1:0-72129 GCF_949786415.1 Peromyscus eremicus | reverse complement strand
ACTAGATATGGCCCGTGTGTGTAGGAAGCACAGTTCTTATATTTTGAACAAGTTCACTGTTATGGCCCTATAGGAAACACAGTAGAGTAGAAGAGTGCTCTTTTCTCAAAAGCAGAGTGTGTTTCTTGTAAGGCGAGCTAGCATTTGTTTCTTAGTCCTAAATGGAGTTGAATCACATGCAGTTTCTGGTCCTACGAATAAGAGATGTTTTCTGGTAAGGAAAGTCACTTTGCGCTCCCATTGCCATACACAGGACAAATAGCACTGGCGTCTGTTCCCAGCAAGTACAGTGTATTGGACTGAAGAGGATCTACTGTTCTTGTCAGGTTCCTAAGCAGAATTGAACTAGATATGGCCTTGTGTGTAGGAAGCACAGTTCTTTTTTTCTGAGCAAGTTCACTGTTCGAACCCCATAGGAAACACAGTAGAGTAGAAGAGTGCTCTTTTCTGAAAAGCAGAGTGTGTTTCTTGTAAGGCGAGCTAGCTTTTGTTTCCCAGTCCTAAATGGAGTTGAATCACATGCAGTTTGTGGTCCTACGAGCAAGAGTTGTTTTCTGGTAAGGAAAGTCACTATTGTGCTCCCATTGCCATACACAGGACAAATAGCATTCGCGTCTGTTCCCAGCAAGTACAGTGTATCGGACTGAAGAGGAGCTACTGTTTTTGTTAGTTTCCTAAGTAGAATTGAACTAGATATGGCCCGTGTGTGTAGGAAGCACAGTTCTTATGTTCTGAGCAAGCTCACTGTTCTGGCCTATAGGAAACACAGTAGAGTAGAAGAGTGCTCTTTTCTCAAAAGCAGAGTGTGTTTCTTGTAAGGCGAGCTAGCGTTTGTTTCCTAGTCCTAAATGGAGTTGAATCACATGCAGTTTCTGGTCCTACGAACAAGAGGTGTTTTCTGGTAAGGAAAGTCACTATTGTGCTCCCTTTGTCATACACAGTGCAAATAGCACTCGCGTCTGTTCCCAGCAAGTACACTGTATCAGACTGAAGAGGAGCTACTGTTCTTGTCAGTTTCCTAAGCAGAGTTGAACTAGATATGGCCCTTGTGTCTAGGAAGCACAGTTCATTTGTTCTGAGCAAGCTCACTCTTCTGTCCCTATAGGAAACACAGTAGAGTAGAAGAGTGCTCTTTTCTCTAAAGCAGAGTGTGTTTCTTGTAAGGCGAGCTAGAGTTTGTTTCCCAGTCCTAAAGGGAGTTGAGTCACATGCAGTTTTTTGTCCTACGAGCAAGAGTTGTTTTCTGGTAAGAAGAGTCACTATTGTGCTCCAATTGCCATACACAGTGCAAGTAGCACTCGCGTCTGTTCTCAGCAAGTACAGTGTATCGGACTGAAGAGGAGCTACTGTTCTTGTCAGTTTCCTAAGCAGAGTTGAACTAGATATGGCCCATGTGTAGGAAGCACAGTTCTTATGTTCTGAGCAAGATCACTGTTCTGGCCCTATAGGAAACACAGTAGAGTAGAAGAGTGCTCTTTTCTCAAAAGCAGAGTGTGTTTCTTGTAAGGCAAGCTAGCGTTTGTTTCCTAGTCCTAAATGGAGTTGAATCACATGCAGTTTCTGGTCCTACGAGCAAGAGTTGTTTTCTGGTTAGGAAAGTCACTATTGCGTTCCGTTTGCCATACACAGTGCAAATAGCACTCGTGTCTGTTCCCAGCAAGTACAGTGTATCGGACTGAAGAGGAGCTACTGTTCTTGTCAGTTTCCTAAGCAGAGTTGAACTAGATATGGCCCGTTTGTTTAGGAAGCAAAGTTATTATGTTCTGAGCAAGCTCACTGTTCTGGCCCTATAGGAAACACAGTAGAGTAGAAGAGTGCTCTTTTCTCTAAAGCAGAGTGTGTTTCTTGTAAGGCGAGCTAGCGTTTGTTTCCTAGTCCTAAATGGAGTTGAGTTACATTCAGTTTTTGGTCCTACGAGCAAGAGTTGTTTTCTGGTAAGAAGAGTCACTATTGTGCTCCAAATGCCATACACAGTGCAAATAGCACTCGTGTCTGTTCCCAGCAAGTACAGTGTATCGGACAGAAGAGGACCTACTGTTCTTGGCAGTTTCCTAAGCAGAGTTGAACTAGATATGGCCCGTGTGTAGGAAGCACAGTTCATTGTTCTGAGCAAGCTCACTGTTCGGACACCATAGGAAACACAGTAGAGTAGAAGAGTGCTCTTTTCTCAAAAGCAGAGTATGTTTCTTGTAAGGCAAGCTAGCTTTTCTTTCTCAGTCCTAAATGGAGTTGAATCACATGCAGTTTCTGGTCCTATGAGCAAGAGCTGTTTTCTGGTTGGAAAGTCACTATTGTGCTCCCCTTGCCATACACAGTGCAAATAGCTCTCGCGTCTGTTCCCAGCAAGTACAGTGTAACAGACTGAGGAGGAGCTACTGTTCCTGTCAGTTTCCTAAGCAGAGTTGAACTAGATAGGGCCCGTGTGTGTAGGAAGCACAGTTCTTATGTTCTGAGCAAGTTCACTGTTCTGGCCCTATAGGAAACACAGTAGAGTAGAAGAGTGCTCTTTTCTCCAAAGCAGAGTGTGTTTCTTGTAAGGCGAGGTAGCGTTTATTTGCCAGTCCGAAATGGAGTTGAATCACATGCAGTTTCTGGTCCTACGAGCAAGAGTTGTTTTATGGTAGGAAGAGTCACTATTGCGCTGCCATTGAAATACACAGGACAAATAGCACTGGCGTCTGTTCCCAGCAAGTACAGTGTATTGGACTGAAGAGGATCTACTGTTCTTGTCAGGTTCCTAAGCAGAATTGAAGTAGATATGGCCTTGTGTGTAGGAAGCACAGTTCTTTTGTTCTGAGCAAGTTCACTGTTCGGACCCCATAGGAAACACAGTAGAGTAGAAGAGTGCTCTTTTCTCAAAAGCAGAGTGTGTTTCTTGTAAGGCGAGCTATCGTTTGTTTCCCAGTCCTAAATGGAGTTGAATCACATGCAGTTTGTGGTCCTACGAGCAAGAGTTGTTTTCTGGTAAGGAAAGTCACAATTGTGCTCCCATTGCCATACACAGGACAAATAGCATTCGCGTCTGTTCCCAGCAAGTACAGTATATGGGACTGAAGAGGAGCTACTGTTTTTGTTAGTTTCCTAAGTAGAATTGAACTAGATATGGCCCGTGTGTGTAGGAAGCCCAGTTCTTATGTTCTGAGCAAGCTCACTGTTCTGGCCGTATAGGAAACACAGTAGAGTAGAAGAGTGCTCTTTTCTCTAAAGCAGAGTGTGTTTCTTGTAAGGCGAGCTAGCGTTTGTTTCCTAGTCCTAAATGGAGTTGAATCACATGCAGTTTCTGGTCCTACGAACAAGAGGTGTTTTCTGGTAAGGAAAGTCACTATTGTGCTCCCTTTGCCATACACAGTGCAAATAGCACTCGCGTCTGTTCCCAGCAAGTACACTGTATCAGACTGAAGAGGAGCTACTGTTCTTGTCAGTTTCCTAAGCAGAGTTGAACTAGATATGGCCCTTGTGTCTAGGAAGCACAGTTCATTTGTTCTGAGCAAGCTCACTCTTCTGGCCCTATAGGAAACACAGTAGAGTAGAAGAGTGCTCTTTTCTCAAAAGCAGAGTGTGTTTCTTGTAAGGCGAGCTAGAGTTTGTTTCCCAGTCCTAAAGGGAGTTGAGTCACATGCAGTTTTTGGTCCTACGAGCAAGAGTTGTTTTCTGGTAAGAAGAGTCACTATTGTGCTCCAATTGCCATACACAGTGCAAGTAGCACTCGCGTCTGTTCTCAGCAAGTACAGTGTATCGGACTGAAGAGGAGCTACTGTTCTTGTCAGTTTCCTAAGCAGAGTTGAACTAGATATGGCCCGTGTGTGTAGGAAGCACAGTTCTTTTGTTCTGAGCAAGCTCACTGTTTGGACCCCATAGGAAACACAGTAGAGTAGAAGAGTGCTCTTTTCTCTAAAGCAGAGTGTGTTTCTTGTAAGGCGAGCTAGCGTTTGTTTCCCAGTCCTAAATGGAGTTGAATCCCATGCAGTTTCTGGTACTACGAGCAAGAGTTGTTTTCTGGTAAGAAGAGTCACTATTGCGCTGCCATTGCCATACACAGGACAAATAGCACTGGCGTCTGTTCGCAGCAAGTACAGTGTATTGGACTGAAGAGGATCTACTGTTATTGTCAGGTTCCGAAGCAGAATTGAACTAGATATGGCCATGTGTGTAGGAAGCACAGTTCTTTTGTTCTGAGCAAGCTCACTGTTCGGACACCATAGGAAACACAGTAGAGTAGAAGAGTGCTCTTTTCTCAAAAGCAGAGTGTGTTTTTTGTAAGGCAAGCTATCGTTTATTTCCCAGTCCTAAATGGAGTTGAATCACATGCAGTTTCTGGTCCTACGAGCAAGAGTTGTTTTCTGGTAAGGAAAGTCACTATTGTGCTGCCATTGCCATACACAGTGCAAATAGCACTCGCATCTGTTCCCAGCAAGTACAGTGTATCGGACTGAAGAGGAGCTACTGTTCTTGTCAGTTTCCTAAGCAGAGTTGAACTAGATATGGCCCGTTTGTTTACTAAGCACAGTTATTATGTTCTGAGCAAGCTCACTGTTCTGGCCCTATAGGAAACACAGTAGAGTAGAAGAGTGCTCTTTTCTCTAAAGCAGAGTGTGTTTCTTGTAAGGCGAGCTAGCGTTTGTTTCCCACTCCTAAATGGAGTTGAGTCACATGCAGTTTTTGGTCCTACAAGCAAGAGTTGTTTTCTGGTAAGAAGAGTCACTATTGTGCTCCAAATGCCATACACAGTGCAAATAGCACTCGTGTCTGTTCCCAGCAAGTACAGTGTATCGGACAGAAGAGGAGCTACTGTTCTTGCCAGTTTCCTAAGCAGAGTTCAACTAGATATGGCCCTTGTGTAGGAAGTACAGTTCTTTTGTTCTGAGCAAACTCACTGTTCGGACACCATAGGAAACACAGTAGAGTAGAAGAGTGCTCTTTTCTCAAAAGCAGAGTATGTTTCTTGTAAGGCGAGCTAGTGTTTCTTTCTCAGTCCTAAATGGAGTTGAATCACATGCAGATTCTGGTCCAACGAGCAAAAGTTGTTTTCTGGTAAGGAAAGTCACTATTGTGCTCCCCTTGCCATACACAGTGCAAATAGCTCTCGCGTCTGTTCCCAGCAAGTACAGTGTATCAGACTGAGGAGGAGCTACTGCTCCTGTCAGTTTTCTAAGCAGAGTTGAACTAGATATGGCCCGTGTGTGTAGGAAGCACAGTTCTTATGTTCTGAGCAAGTTCACTGTTCTGGCCCTATAGGAAACACAGTAGAGTAGAAGAGTGCTCTTTTCTCAAAGCAGAGTGTGTTTCTTGTAAGGCGAGCTAGCGTTTGTTTCCTAGTCCTAAATGGAGTTGAATCACATGCAGTTTCTGGTCCTACGAACAAGAGTTGTTTTCTGGTAAGGAAAGTCAAGTTGCGCTCCCATTGCCATTCACAGTGCAAATAGCACTCCCGTCTGTTCCCAGCAAGTACAGTGTATTGGACTGAATAGGTGCTACTGTTCTTGTCAGTTTCCTAAGCAGAGTTGAACTAGAAATGATCCGTGTGTGTAGGAAGCACAGTTCTTTTGTTCTGAGCAAGCTCACTGTTTGGACCCCATAGGAAACACAGTAGAGTAGAAGAGTGCTCTTTTCTCTAAAGCAGAGTGTGTTTCTTGTAAGGCGAGCTAGAGTTTGTTTCCCAGTCCTAAATGGTGTTGAGTCACATGCAGTTTTTGGTCCTACGAGCAAGAGTTGTTTTCTGGTAAGAAGAGTCACTATTGCGCTGCCATTGCCATACACAGGACAAATAGCACTGGCGTCTGTTCGCAGCAAGTACAGTGTATTGGACTGAAGAGGATCTACTGTTATTGTCAGGTTCCGAAGCAGAATTGAACTAGATATGGCCATGTGTGTAGGAAGCACAGTTCTTTTGTTCTGAGCAAGCTCACTGTTCGGACAGCATAGGAAACACAGTAGAGTAGAAGAGTGCTCTTTTCTCAAAAACAGAGTGTGTTTTTTGTAAGGCAAGCTATCATTTATTTCCCAGTCCTAAATGGAGTTGAATCACATGCAGTTTCTGGTCCTACGAGCAAGAGTTTTTTTCTGGTAAGGAAAGTCACTATTGCGCTCCCTTTGCCATACACAGTGCAAATAGCACACGCGTCTGTTCCCAGCAAGTACACTGTATCGGACTGAAGAGGAGCTACTGTTCTTGTCAGTTTCCTAAGCAGAGTTGAACTAGATATGGCCCTTGTGTCTAGGAAGCACAGTTCATTTGTTCTGAGCAAGCTCACTGTTCTGGCCCTATAGTAAACACAGTAGAGTAGAAGAGTGCTCTTTTCTCAAAAGCAGAGTGTGTTTCTTGTAAGGCGAGCTAGAGTTTGTTTCCCAGTCCTAAAGGGAGTTGAGTCACACGCAGTTTTTTGTCCTACAAGCAAGAGTTGTTTTCTGGTAACAAGAGTCACTATTGTGCTCCAATTGCCATACACAGTGCAAGTAGCTCTCGCGTCTGTTCTCAGCAAGTACAGTGTATCGGACTGAAGAGGAGCTACTGTTCTTGTCAGTTTCCTAAGCAGAGTTGAACTAGATATGGCCCGTGTGTGTAGGAAGCACAGTTCTTTTGTTCTGAGCAAGCTCACTGTTTTGAACACATAGGAAACACAGTAGAGTAGAAGAGTGCTCTTTTCTCTAAAGCAGAGTGTGTTTCTTGTAAGGCGAGCTCGCGTTTGTTTCCCAGTCCTAAATGGAGTTGAGTCACAGGCAGTTTTTCGTCCTACGAGCAAGAGTTGTTTTATGGTAAGAAGAGTCACTATTGCGCTCCAAATGCCATACACAGTGCAAATAGCACTCGCGTCTGTTCCCAGCAAGCACGGTGTATTGGACTGAATAGGAGCTACTGTTTTTGTCAGTTTCCTAAGCAGAGTTGAACTACATATGGTCCATGTGTGTGGGAAGCACAGTTCTTTTGTTCTGAGCAAGCTCACTGTTCTGGCCCTATAGGAAACACAGTAGAGTAGAAGTGTGCTCTTTTCTCAAAAGCAGAGTGTGTTTCATGTAAGGCGAGCTAGCATTTGTTTCCCATTCCTAAATGGAGTTGAATCACATGCAGTTTCTGGTCCTACCAGCAAGAGTTTTTTTCTGGTAAAGAAAGTCACTATTGCGCTCCCATTGCCATACACAGTGCAAATAGCACTCGCGTCTGTTCCCAGCAAGTACAGTGTATCGGACAGAAGAGGAGCTACTGTTCTTGCCAGTTTCGTAAGCAGAGTTGAACTAGATATGGCACGTGTGTAGGAAGCACAGTTCTTTTGTTCTGAGCAAGCTCACTGTTCGGACACCATAGGAAACACAGCAGAGTAGAAGAGTGCTCTTTTCTCAAAAGCAGAGTATGTTTCTTGTAAGGCGAGCTAGCGTTTCTTTCTCAGTCCTAAATGGAGTTGAATCACATGCAGTTTCAGGTCCTACGAGCAAGAGTTGTTTTCTGGTAAGGAAAGTCACTATTGCGCTCCCCTTGCCATACACAGTGCAAATAGCTCTCGCGTCTGTTCCCAGCAAGTACAGTGTATCAGATTGAGGAGGAGCTACTGTTCCTGTCAGTTTCCTAAGCAGAGTTGAACTAGATATGGCCCGTGTGTGTAGGAAGCACAGTTCTTATGTTCTGAGCAAGTTCACTGTTCTGGCCCTATAGGAAACACAGTAGAGTAGAAGAGTGCTCTTTTCTCAAAAGCAGAGTGTGTTTCTTGTAAGGCGAGCTAGCGTTTGTTTCCTAGTCCTAAATGGAGTTGAATCACATGCAGTTTCTGGTCCTACGAACAAGAGTTGTTTTCTGGTAAGGAAAGTCACTTTGCGCTCCCATTGCCATTCACAGTGCAAATAGCACTCCCGTCTGTTCCCAGCAGTACAGTGTATTGGACTGAATAGGTGCTACTGTTCTTGTCAGTTTCCTAAGCAGAGTTGAACTAGAAATGATCCGTGTGTGTAGGAAGCACAGTTCTTTTGTTCTGAGCAAGCTCACTGTTTGGACCCATAGAAAACACAGTAGAGTAGAAGAGTGCTCTTTTCTCTAAAGCAGAGTGTGTTTCTTGTAAGGCGAGCTAGCATTTGTTTCCCAGTCCTAAATGGAGTTGAATCCCATGCAGTTTCTGGTACTACGAGCAAGAGTTGTTTTCTGGTAAGAAGTGTCACTATTGCACTGCCATTGCCATACACAGGACAAATAGCACTGGCGTCTGTTCGCAGCAAGTACAGTGTATTGGACTGAAGAGGATGTACTCTTATTGTCAGGTTCCGAAGCAGAATTGAACTAGATATGGCCATGTGTGTAGGAAGCACAGTTCTTTTGTTCTGAGCAAGCTCACTGTTCGGACACCATAGGAAACACAGTAGAGTAGAAGAGTGCTCTTTTCTCAAAAGCAGAGTGTGTTTTTTGTAAGGCAAACTATCGTTTATTTCCCAGTCCTAAGTGGAGTTGAATCACATGCAGTTTCTGGTCCTACGAGCAAGAGTTGATTTCTGGTAAGGAAAGTCACTATTGTGCTGCCATTGCCATACACAGTGCAAATAGCACTCGCGTCTGTTCCCAGCAAGTACAGTGTATCGGACTGAAGAGGAGCTACTGTTCTTGTCAGTTTCCTAAGCAGAGTTGAACTAGATATGGCCCGTTTGTTTAGAAAGCACAGTTCTTATGTTCTGAGCAAGTTCACTGTTCTGGCCCTATAGGAAACACAGTAGAGTAGAAGAGTGCTCTTTTCTCTAAAGCAGAGTGTGTTTCTTGTAAGGCGAGCTAGCGTTTGTTTCCCATTCCTAAATGGAGTTGACTCACATGCAGTTTTTGGTCCTATGAGCAAGAGTTGTTTTCCGGTAAGAAGAGTCACTATTGTGCTCCAAATGCCATAAACAGTGCAAATAGCACTCGTGTCTGTTCCCAGCAAGTACAGTCTATTGGACTGAATAGGAGCTACTGTTCGTGTCAGTTTCCTAAGCAGAGTTGAACTAGATATGGTCCATGAGTGTAGGAAGCACAGTTCTTTGTTCTGAGCAAGCTCACTGTTCGGACCCCATAGGAAACACAGTAGAGTAGAAGAGTGCGCTTTTCTCTAAAGCAGAGTGTGTTTCTTGTAAGGCGAGCTAGCATTTGTTTCCCAGTCCTAAACGGAGTTGAATCACATGCAGTTTCTGGTTCTACGAGCAAGAGTTGTTTTCTGGTAAGGAAAGTCACTATTGTGCTCCCTTTGCCATACACAGTGCAAATAGCACACGCGTCTGTTCCCAGCAAGTACACTGTATCGGACTGAAGAGGAGCTACTGTTCTTGTCAGTTTCCTAAGCAGAGTTGAACTAGATATGGCCCGTTTGTTTACTAAGCACAGTTATTATGTTCTGAGCAAGCTCACTGTTCTGGCCCTATAGGAAACACAGTAGAGTAGAAGAGTGCTCTTTTCTCTAAAGCAGAGTGTGTTTCTTGTAAGGCGAGCTAGCGTTTGTTTCCCACTCCTAAATGGAGTTGAGTCACATGCAGTTTTTGGTCCTACAAGCAAGAGTTGTTTTCTGGTAAGAAGAGTCACTATTGTGCTCCAAATGCCATACACAGTGCAAATAGCACTCGTGTCTGTTCCCAGCAAGTACAGTGTATCGGACAGAAGAGGAGCTACTGTTCTTGCCAGTTTCCTAAGCAGAGTTCAACTAGATATGGCCCTTGTGTAGGAAGTACAGTTCTTTTGTTCTGAGCAAACTCACTGTTCGGACACCATAGGAAACACAGTAGAGTAGAAGAGTGCTCTTTTCTCAAAAGCAGAGTATGTTTCTTGTAAGGCGAGCTAGTGTTTCTTTCTCAGTCCTAAATGGAGTTGAATCACATGCAGATTCTGGTCCAACGAGCAAAAGTTGTTTTCTGGTAAGGAAAGTCACTATTGTGCTCCCCTTGCCATACACAGTGCAAATAGCTCTCGCGTCTGTTCCCAGCAAGTACAGTGTATCAGACTGAGGAGGAGCTACTGCTCCTGTCAGTTTTCTAAGCAGAGTTGAACTAGATATGGCCCGTGTGTGTAGGAAGCACAGTTCTTATGTTCTGAGCAAGTTCACTGTTCTGGCCCTATAGGAAACACAGTAGAGTAGAAGAGTGCTCTTTTCTCAAAGCAGAGTGTGTTTCTTGTAAGGCGAGCTAGCGTTTGTTTCCTAGTCCTAAATGGAGTTGAATCACATGCAGTTTCTGGTCCTACGAACAAGAGTTGTTTTCTGGTAAGGAAAGTCAAGTTGCGCTCCCATTGCCATTCACAGTGCAAATAGCACTCCCGTCTGTTCCCAGCAAGTACAGTGTATTGGACTGAATAGGTGCTACTGTTCTTGTCAGTTTCCTAAGCAGAGTTGAACTAGAAATGATCCGTGTGTGTAGGAAGCACAGTTCTTTTGTTCTGAGCAAGCTCACTGTTTGGACCCCATAGGAAACACAGTAGAGTAGAAGAGTGCTCTTTTCTCTAAAGCAGAGTGTGTTTCTTGTAAGGCGAGCTAGAGTTTGTTTCCCAGTCCTAAATGGTGTTGAGTCACATGCAGTTTTTGGTCCTACGAGCAAGAGTTGTTTTCTGGTAAGAAGAGTCACTATTGCGCTGCCATTGCCATACACAGGACAAATAGCACTGGCGTCTGTTCGCAGCAAGTACAGTGTATTGGACTGAAGAGGATCTACTGTTATTGTCAGGTTCCGAAGCAGAATTGAACTAGATATGGCCATGTGTGTAGGAAGCACAGTTCTTTTGTTCTGAGCAAGCTCACTGTTCGGACAGCATAGGAAACACAGTAGAGTAGAAGAGTGCTCTTTTCTCAAAAACAGAGTGTGTTTTTTGTAAGGCAAGCTATCATTTATTTCCCAGTCCTAAATGGAGTTGAATCACATGCAGTTTCTGGTCCTACGAGCAAGAGTTTTTTTCTGGTAAGGAAAGTCACTATTGCGCTCCCTTTGCCATACACAGTGCAAATAGCACACGCGTCTGTTCCCAGCAAGTACACTGTATCGGACTGAAGAGGAGCTACTGTTCTTGTCAGTTTCCTAAGCAGAGTTGAACTAGATATGGCCCTTGTGTCTAGGAAGCACAGTTCATTTGTTCTGAGCAAGCTCACTGTTCTGGCCCTATAGTAAACACAGTAGAGTAGAAGAGTGCTCTTTTCTCAAAAGCAGAGTGTGTTTCTTGTAAGGCGAGCTAGAGTTTGTTTCCCAGTCCTAAAGGGAGTTGAGTCACACGCAGTTTTTTGTCCTACAAGCAAGAGTTGTTTTCTGGTAACAAGAGTCACTATTGTGCTCCAATTGCCATACACAGTGCAAGTAGCTCTCGCGTCTGTTCTCAGCAAGTACAGTGTATCGGACTGAAGAGGAGCTACTGTTCTTGTCAGTTTCCTAAGCAGAGTTGAACTAGATATGGCCCGTGTGTGTAGGAAGCACAGTTCTTTTGTTCTGAGCAAGCTCACTGTTTTGAACACATAGGAAACACAGTAGAGTAGAAGAGTGCTCTTTTCTCTAAAGCAGAGTGTGTTTCTTGTAAGGCGAGCTCGCGTTTGTTTCCCAGTCCTAAATGGAGTTGAGTCACAGGCAGTTTTTCGTCCTACGAGCAAGAGTTGTTTTATGGTAAGAAGAGTCACTATTGCGCTCCAAATGCCATACACAGTGCAAATAGCACTCGCGTCTGTTCCCAGCAAGCACGGTGTATTGGACTGAATAGGAGCTACTGTTTTTGTCAGTTTCCTAAGCAGAGTTGAACTACATATGGTCCATGTGTGTGGGAAGCACAGTTCTTTTGTTCTGAGCAAGCTCACTGTTCTGGCCCTATAGGAAACACAGTAGAGTAGAAGTGTGCTCTTTTCTCAAAAGCAGAGTGTGTTTCATGTAAGGCGAGCTAGCATTTGTTTCCCATTCCTAAATGGAGTTGAATCACATGCAGTTTCTGGTCCTACCAGCAAGAGTTTTTTTCTGGTAAAGAAAGTCACTATTGCGCTCCCATTGCCATACACAGTGCAAATAGCACTCGCGTCTGTTCCCAGCAAGTACAGTGTATCGGACAGAAGAGGAGCTACTGTTCTTGCCAGTTTCCTAAGCAGAGTTGAACTAGATATGGCACGTGTGTAGGAAGCACAGTTCTTTTGTTCTGAGCAAGCTCACTGTTCGGACACCATAGGAAACACAGCAGAGTAGAAGAGTGCTCTTTTCTCAAAAGCAGAGTATGTTTCTTGTAAGGCGAGCTAGCGTTTCTTTCTCAGTCCTAAATGGAGTTGAATCACATGCAGTTTCAGGTCCTACGAGCAAGAGTTGTTTTCTGGTAAGGAAAGTCACTATTGCGCTCCCCTTGCCATACACAGTGCAAATAGCTCTCGCGTCTGTTCCCAGCAAGTACAGTGTATCAGATTGAGGAGGAGCTACTGTTCCTGTCAGTTTCCTAAGCAGAGTTGAACTAGATATGGCCCGTGTGTGTAGGAAGCACAGTTCTTATGTTCTGAGCAAGTTCACTGTTCTGGCCCTATAGGAAACACAGTAGAGTAGAAGAGTGCTCTTTTCTCAAAAGCAGAGTGTGTTTCTTGTAAGGCGAGCTAGCGTTTGTTTCCTAGTCCTAAATGGAGTTGAATCACATGCAGTTTCTGGTCCTACGAACAAGAGTTGTTTTCTGGTAAGGAAAGTCACTTTGCGCTCCCATTGCCATTCACAGTGCAAATAGCACTCCCGTCTGTTCCCAGCAGTACAGTGTATTGGACTGAATAGGTGCTACTGTTCTTGTCAGTTTCCTAAGCAGAGTTGAACTAGAAATGATCCGTGTGTGTAGGAAGCACAGTTCTTTTGTTCTGAGCAAGCTCACTGTTTGGACCCATAGAAAACACAGTAGAGTAGAAGAGTGCTCTTTTCTCTAAAGCAGAGTGTGTTTCTTGTAAGGCGAGCTAGCATTTGTTTCCCAGTCCTAAATGGAGTTGAATCCCATGCAGTTTCTGGTACTACGAGCAAGAGTTGTTTTCTGGTAAGAAGTGTCACTATTGCACTGCCATTGCCATACACAGGACAAATAGCACTGGCGTCTGTTCGCAGCAAGTACAGTGTATTGGACTGAAGAGGATGTACTCTTATTGTCAGGTTCCGAAGCAGAATTGAACTAGATATGGCCATGTGTGTAGGAAGCACAGTTCTTTTGTTCTGAGCAAGCTCACTGTTCGGACACCATAGGAAACACAGTAGAGTAGAAGAGTGCTCTTTTCTCAAAAGCAGAGTGTGTTTTTTGTAAGGCAAACTATCGTTTATTTCCCAGTCCTAAGTGGAGTTGAATCACATGCAGTTTCTGGTCCTACGAGCAAGAGTTGTTTTCTGGTAAGGAAAGTCACTATTGTGCTGCCATTGCCATACACAGTGCAAATAGCACTCGCGTCTGTTCCCAGCAAGTACAGTGTATCGGACTGAAGAGGAGCTACTGTTCTTGTCAGTTTCCTAAGCAGAGTTGAACTAGATATGGCCCGTTTGTTTAGAAAGCACAGTTCTTATGTTCTGAGCAAGTTCACTGTTCTGGCCCTATAGGAAACACAGTAGAGTAGAAGAGTGCTCTTTTCTCTAAAGCAGAGTGTGTTTCTTGTAAGGCGAGCTAGCGTTTGTTTCCCATTCCTAAATGGAGTTGACTCACATGCAGTTTTTGGTCCTATGAGCAAGAGTTGTTTTCCGGTAAGAAGAGTCACTATTGTGCTCCAAATGCCATAAACAGTGCAAATAGCACTCGTGTCTGTTCCCAGCAAGTACAGTCTATTGGACTGAATAGGAGCTACTGTTCGTGTCAGTTTCCTAAGCAGAGTTGAACTAGATATGGTCCATGAGTGTAGGAAGCACAGTTCTTTGTTCTGAGCAAGCTCACTGTTCGGACCCCATAGGAAACACAGTAGAGTAGAAGAGTGCGCTTTTCTCTAAAGCAGAGTGTGTTTCTTGTAAGGCGAGCTAGCATTTGTTTCCCAGTCCTAAACGGAGTTGAATCACATGCAGTTTCTGGTTCTACGAGCAAGAGTTGTTTTCTGGTAACGAAAGTCACTATTGTGCTCCCTTTGCCATACACAGTGCAAATAGCACACGCGTCTGTTCCCAGCAAGTACACTGTATCGGACTGAAGAGGAGCTACTGTTCTTGTCAGTTTCCTAAGCAGAGTTGAACTAGATATGGCCCGTTTGTTTACTAAGCACAGTTATTATGTTCTGAGCAAGCTCACTGTTCTGGCTCTATAGGAAACACAGTAGAGTAGAAGAGTGCTCTTTTCTCTAAAGCAGAGTGTGTTTCTTGTAAGGCGAGCTAGCGTTTGTTTCCCACTCCTAAATGGAGTTGAGTCACATGCAGTTTTTGGTCCTACAAGCAAGAGTTGTTTTCTGGTAAGAAGAGTCACTATTGTGCTCCAAATGCCATACACAGTGCAAATAGCACTCGTGTCTGTTCCCAGCAAGTACAGTGTATCGGACAGAAGAGGAGCTACTGTTCTTGCCAGTTTCCTAAGCAGAGTTCAACTAGATATGGCCCTTGTGTAGGAAGTACAGTTCTTTTGTTCTGAGCAAACTCACTGTTCGGACACCATAGGAAACACAGTAGAGTAGAAGAGTGCTCTTTTCTCAAAAGCAGAGTATGTTTCTTGTAAGGCGAGCTAGTGTTTCTTTCTCAGTCCTAAATGGAGTTGAATCACATGCAGATTCTGGTCCAACGAGCAAAAGTTGTTTTCTGGTAAGGAAAGTCACTATTGTGCTCCCCTTGCCATACACAGTGCAAATAGCTCTCGCGTCTGTTCCCAGCAAGTACAGTGTATCAGACTGAGGAGGAGCTACTGCTCCTGTCAGTTTTCTAAGCAGAGTTGAACTAGATATGGCCCGTGTGTGTAGGAAGCACAGTTCTTATGTTCTGAGCAAGTTCACTGTTCTGGCCCTATAGGAAACACAGTAGAGTAGAAGAGTGCTCTTTTCTCAAAGCAGAGTGTGTTTCTTGTAAGGCGAGCTAGCGTTTGTTTCCTAGTCCTAAATGGAGTTGAATCACATGCAGTTTCTGGTCCTACGAACAAGAGTTGTTTTCTGGTAAGGAAAGTCAAGTTGCGCTCCCATTGCCATTCACAGTGCAAATAGCACTCCCGTCTGTTCCCAGCAAGTACAGTGTATTGGACTGAATAGGTGCTACTGTTCTTGTCAGTTTCCTAAGCAGAGTTGAACTAGAAATGATCCGTGTGTGTAGGAAGCACAGTTCTTTTGTTCTGAGCAAGCTCACTGTTTGGACCCCATAGGAAACACAGTAGAGTAGAAGAGTGCTCTTTTCTCTAAAGCAGAGTGTGTTTCTTGTAAGGCGAGCTAGAGTTTGTTTCCCAGTCCTAAATGGTGTTGAGTCACATGCAGTTTTTGGTCCTACGAGCAAGAGTTGTTTTCTGGTAAGAAGAGTCACTATTGCGCTGCCATTGCCATACACAGGACAAATAGCACTGGCGTCTGTTCGCAGCAAGTACAGTGTATTGGACTGAAGAGGATCTACTGTTATTGTCAGGTTCCGAAGCAGAATTGAACTAGATATGGCCATGTGTGTAGGAAGCACAGTTCTTTTGTTCTGAGCAAGCTCACTGTTCGGACAGCATAGGAAACACAGTAGAGTAGAAGAGTGCTCTTTTCTCAAAAACAGAGTGTGTTTTTTGTAAGGCAAGCTATCATTTATTTCCCAGTCCTAAATGGAGTTGAATCACATGCAGTTTCTGGTCCTACGAGCAAGAGTTTTTTTCTGGTAAGGAAAGTCACTATTGCGCTCCCTTTGCCATACACAGTGCAAATAGCACACGCGTCTGTTCCCAGCAAGTACACTGTATCGGACTGAAGAGGAGCTACTGTTCTTGTCAGTTTCCTAAGCAGAGTTGAACTAGATATGGCCCTTGTGTCTAGGAAGCACAGTTCATTTGTTCTGAGCAAGCTCACTGTTCTGGCCCTATAGTAAACACAGTAGAGTAGAAGAGTGCTCTTTTCTCAAAAGCAGAGTGTGTTTCTTGTAAGGCGAGCTAGAGTTTGTTTCCCAGTCCTAAAGGGAGTTGAGTCACACGCAGTTTTTTGTCCTACAAGCAAGAGTTGTTTTCTGGTAACAAGAGTCACTATTGTGCTCCAATTGCCATACACAGTGCAAGTAGCTCTCGCGTCTGTTCTCAGCAAGTACAGTGTATCGGACTGAAGAGGAGCTACTGTTCTTGTCAGTTTCCTAAGCAGAGTTGAACTAGATATGGCCCGTGTGTTTAGGAAGCACAGTTCTTTTGTTCTGAGCAAGCTCACTGTTTTGAACACATAGGAAACACAGTAGAGTAGAAGAGTGCTCTTTTCTCTAAAGCAGAGTGTGTTTCTTGTAAGGCGAGCTCGCGTTTGTTTCCCAGTCCTAAATGGAGTTGAGTCACAGGCAGTTTTTCGTCCTACGAGCAAGAGTTGTTTTATGGTAAGAAGAGTCACTATTGCGCTCCAAATGCCATACACAGTGCAAATAGCACTCGCGTTTGTTCCCAGCAAGCACGGTGTATTGGACTGAATAGGAGATACTGTTTTTGTCAGTTTCCTAAGCAGAGTTGAAATACATATGGTCCATGTGTGTGGGAAGCACAGTTCTTTTGTTCTGAGCAAGCTCACTGTTCTGGCCCTATAGGAAACACAGTAGAGTAGAAGTGTGCTCTTTTCTCAAAAGCAGAGTGTGTTTCATGTAAGGCGAGCTAGCATTTGTTTCCCATTCCTAAATGGAGTTGAATCACATGCAGTTTCTGGTCCTACCAGCAAGAGTTTTTTTCTGGTAAAGAAAGTCACTATTGCGCTCCCATTGCCATACACAGTGCAAATAGCACTCGCGTCTGTTCCCAGCAAGTACAGTGTATCGGACAGAAGAGGAGCTACTGTTCTTGCCAGTTTCCTAAGCAGAGTTGAACTAGATATGGCACGTGTGTAGGAAGCACAGTTCTTTTGTTCTGAGCAAGCTCACTGTTCGGACACCATAGGAAACACAGCAGAGTAGAAGAGTGCTCTTTTCTCAAAAGCAGAGTATGTTTCTTGTAAGGCGAGCTAGCGTTTCTTTCTCAGTCCTAAATGGAGTTGAATCACATGCAGTTTCAGGTCCTACGAGCAAGAGTTGTTTTCTGGTAAGGAAAGTCACTATTGCGCTCCCCTTGCCATACACAGTGCAAATAGCTCTCGCGTCTGTTCCCAGCAAGTACAGTGTATCAGATTGAGGAGGAGCTACTGTTCCTGTCAGTTTCCTAAGCAGAGTTGAACTAGATATGGCCCGTGTGTGTAGGAAGCACAGTTCTTATGTTCTGAGCAAGTTCACTGTTCTGGCCCTATAGGAAACACAGTAGAGTAGAAGAGTGCTCTTTTCTCAAAAGCAGAGTGTGTTTCTTGTAAGGCGAGCTAGCGTTTGTTTCCTAGTCCTAAATGGAGTTGAATCACATGCAGTTTCTGGTCCTACGAACAAGAGTTGTTTTCTGGTAAGGAAAGTCACTTTGCGCTCCCATTGCCATTCACAGTGCAAATAGCACTCCCGTCTGTTCCCAGCAGTACAGTGTATCGGACTGAATAGGTGCTACTGTTCTTGTCAGTTTCCTAAGCAGAGTTGAACTAGAAATGATCCGTGTGTGTAGGAAGCACAGTTCTTTTGTTCTGAGCAAGCTCACTGTTTGGACCCATAGAAAACACAGTAGAGTAGAAGAGTGCTCTTTTCTCTAAAGCAGAGTGTGTTTCTTGTAAGGCGAGCTAGCATTTGTTTCCCAGTCCTAAATGGAGTTGAATCCCATGCAGTTTCTGGTACTACGAGCAAGAGTTTTTTCTGGTAAGGAAAGTCACTATTGTGCTCCCTTTGCCATACACAGTGCAAATAGCACACGCGTCTGTTCCCAGCAAGTACACTGTATCGGACTGAAGAGGAGCTACTGTTCTTGCCAGTTTCCTAAGCAGAGTTGAACTAGATATGGCCCGTGTGTAGGAAGCACAGTTCTTTTGTTCTGAGCAAGCTCACTGTTCGGACACCAAAGGAAACACAGTAGAGTAGAAGAGTGCTCTTTTCTCAAAAGCAGAGTATGTTTCTTGTAAGGCGAGCTAGCGTTTCTTTCTCAGTCCTAAATGGAGTTGAATCACATGCAGTTTCTGGTCCTACGAGCAAGAGTTGTTTTCTGGTAAGGAAAGTCACTATTGCGCTGCCATTGCCATACACAGTGCAAATAGCACTCGCGTCTGTTCCCAGCAAGTACAGTGTATCGGACTGAAGAGGAGCTACCGTTTTTGTCAGTTTCCTAAGCAGAGTTGAACTAGATATGGCCCGCTTGTTTAGGAAGCACAGTTATTATGTTCTGAGCAAGCTCACTGTTCTGGCCCTATAGGAAACACAGTAGAGTAGAAGAGTGCTCTTTTCTCTAAAGCAGAGTGTGTTTCTTATAAGGCGAGCTAGCGTTTGTTTCCCAGTCCTAAATGGAGTTGAGTCACATGCAGTTTTTGGTCCTACGAGCAAGAGTTGTTTTCCGGTAAGAAGAGTCACTATTGCGCTCCAAATGCCATACACAGTGCAAATAGCACTCGTGTCTGTTCCCAGCAAGCACAGTGTATTGGACTGAATAGGAGCTACTGTTCTTGTCAGTTTCCTAAGCAGAGTTGAACTACATATGGTCCATGTGTGTGGGAAGCACAGTTCTTTTGTTCTGAGCAAGCTCACTCTTCTGGCCCTATAGGAAACACAGTAGAGTAGAAGAGTGCTCTTTTCTCCAAAGCAGAGTGTGTTTCTTGTAAGGCGAGCTAGCGTTTGTTTGCCAGTCCTAAATGGAGTTGAATCACATGCAGTTTCTGGTCCTACGAGCAAGAGTTGTTTTATGGTAAGAAAAGTCACTATTGCACTCCCATTGCATTACACAGAACAAATAGCATTCGCGTCTGTTCCCAGCAAGTACAGTATATCAGACTGAAGAGGAGCTACTCTTTTTGTTAGTTTCCTAAGTAGAAATGAACTAGATATGGCCCGTGTGTGTAGGAAGCACCGTTCTTATGTTCTGAGCAAGTTCACTGTTCTGGCCCTATAGGAAACACAGTAGAGTAGAAGAGTGCTCTTTTCTCAAAGCAGAGTGGGTTTCTTGTAAGGCGAGCTAGCGTTTGTTTCCTAGTCCTAAATGGAGTTGAATCACATGCAGTTTCTGGTCCTACGAACAAGAGTTGTTTTCTGGTAAGGAAAGTCACGTTGCGCTCCCATTGCCATTCACAGTGCAAATAGCACTCCCGTCTGTTCCCAGCAAGTACAGTGTATTGGACTGAATAGGTGCTACTGTTCTTGTCAGTTTCCTAAGCAGAGTTGAACTAGAAATGATCCGTGTGTGTAGGAAGCACAGTTCTTTTGTTTTGAGCAAGCTCACTGCTTGGACCCCATAGGAAACACAGTAGAGTAGAAGAGTGCTCTTTTCTCTAAAGCAGAGTGTGTTTCTTGTAAGGCGAGCTAGCGTTTGTTTCCCAGTCCTAAATGGTGTTGAGTCACATGCAGTTTTTGATCCTACGAGCAAGAGTTGTTTTCTGGTAAGAAGAGTCACTATTGCGCTGCCATTGCCATACACAGGACAAATAGCACTGGCGTCTGTTCGCAGCAAGTACAGTGTATTGGACTGAAGAGGATCTACTGTTATTGTCAGGTTCCGAAGCAGAATTGAACTACATATGGCCATGTGTGTAGGAAGCACAGTTCTTTTGTTCTGAGCAAGCTCACTGTTCGGACACCATAGGAAACACAGTAGAGTAGAAGAGTGCTCTTTTCTCAAAAGCAGAGTGTGTTTTTTGTAAGGCAAGCTATCATTTATTTCCCAGTCCTAAATGGAGTTGAATCACATGCAGTTTGTGCTCCTACGAGCAAGAGTTGTTTTCTGGTAAGGAAAGTCACTATTGTGCTCCCTTTGCCATACACAGTGCAAATAGCACACGCGTCTGTTCCCAGCAAGTACACTGTATCGGACTGAAGAGGAGCTACTGTTCTTGTCAGTTTCCAAAGCAGAGTTGAACTAGATATGGCCCTTGTGTCTAGGAAGCACAGTTCATTTGTTCTGAGCAAGCTCACTGTTCTGGCCCTATAATAAACACAGTAGAGTAGAAGAGTGCTCTTTTCTCAAAAGCAGAGTGTGTTTCTTGTAAGGCGAGCTAGAGTGTGTTTCCCAGTCCTAAAGGGAGTTGAGTCACATGCAGTTTTTTGTCCTACGAGCAAGAGTTGTTTTATGGTAAGAAGAGTCACTATTGCGCTCCAAATGCCATACACAGTGCAAACAGCACTCGCGTCTGTTCCCAGCAAGTACAGTGTATTGGACTGAATAGGAGCTACTGTTCATGTCTGTTTCCTAAGCAGAGTTGAACTACATATGGTCCATGTGTGTGGGAAGCACAGTTCTTTTGTTCTGAGCAAGCTCACTGTTTGGACCCCATAGGAAACACAGTAGAGTAGAAGAGTGCTCTTTTCTCTAAAGCAGAGTGTGTTTCTTGTAAGGCGAGCTAGCGTTTGTTTCCCAGTCCTAAATGGAGTTGAATCCCATGCAGTTTCTGGTACTACGAGCAAGAGTTGTTTTCTGGTAAGAAGAGTCACTATTGCGCTGTCATTGCCATACACAGGACAAATAGCACTGGCGTCTGTTCGCAGCAAGTACAGTGTATTGGACTGAAGAGGATGTACTGTTATTGTCAGGTTCCGAAGCAGAATTGAACTAGATATGGCCATGTGTGTAGGAAGCACAGTTCTTTTGTTCTGAGCAAGCTCACTGTTCGGACACCATAGGAAACACAGTAGAGTAGAAGAGTGCTCTTTTCTCAAAAGCAGAGTGTGTTTTTTGTAAGGCAAGCTATCGTTTATTTCCCAGTCCTAAATGGAGTTGAATCACAGGCAGTTTCTGGTCCTACGAGCAAGAGTTGTTTTCTGGTAAGGAAAGTCACTATTGTGTTCCCTTTGCCATACACAGTGCAAATAGCACTCGCGTCTGTTCCCAGCAAGTACAGTGTATTGGAATGAAGAGGAGCTACTGTTCTTGTCAGTTTCCTAAGCAGAGTTGAACTAGATATGACCCATGTGTGTAGGAAGCACAGTTCTTTTGTTCTGAGCAAGCTCACTGTTCGGACCCCATAGGAAACACAGTATAGTAGAAGAGTGCTCTTTTCTCAAAAGCAGAGTGTGTTTCTTGTAAGGCGAGCGCGCATTTGTTTCCCAGTCCTAAAGGGAGTTGAATCCCATGCAGTTTCTGGTCCTACGAGCAAGAGTTGTTTTCTGGTAAGGAAAGTCACTATTGTGCTCCCTTTGCCATACACAGTGCAAATAGCACACGCGTCTGTTCCCAGCAAGTACACTGTATCTGACTGAAGAGGAGCTACTGTTCTTGTCAGTTTCCTAAGCAGAGTTGAACTAGATATGGCCCTTGTGTCTAGGAAGCACAGTTCATTTGTTCTGAGCAAGTTCACTGTTCTGGCCCTATAGTAAACACAGTAGAGTAGAAGAGTGCTCTTTTCTCAAAAGCAGAGTGTGTTTCTTGTAAGGCGAGCTAGAGTTTGTTTCCCAGTCCTAAAGGGAGTTGAGTCACATGCAGTTTTTTGTCCCACGAGCAAGAGTTGTTTTCTGGTAAGAAGAGTCACTATTGTGCTCCAATTGCCATACACAGTGCAAGTAGCTCTCGCGTCTGTTCTCAGCAAGTACAGTGTATCGGACTGAAGAGGAGCTACTGTTCATGTCAGTTTCCTAAGCAGAGTTGAACTAGATATGGCCCGTGTGTAGGAAGCACAGTTCTTTTGTTCTGAGCAAGCTCACTGTTCTGGCCCTATAGGAAACACAGTAGAGTAGAAGAGTGCTCTTTTCTCTAAAGCAGAGTGTGTTTCTTGAAAGGCGAGGTCGCGTTTGTTTCCCAGTCCTAAATGGAGTTGAGTCACAGGCAGTTTTTCGTCCTACGAGCAAGAGTTTTTTTCTGGTAAGAAGAGTCACTATTGCGCTCCAAATGCCATACACAGTGCAAATAGCACTCCCGTCTGTTTCCAGCAAGCACAGTGTATTGGACTGAATAGGAGCTACTGTTCTTGTCAGTTTCCTAAGCAGAGTTGAACTACATATGGTCCATGTGTGTGGGAAGCACAGTTCTTTTGTTCTGAGCAAGCTCACTGTTCTGGCCCTATAGGAAACACAGTAGAGTAGAAGAGTGCTCTTTTCTCAAAAGCAGAGTGTGTTTCATGTAAGGCGAGCTAGCATTTGTTTCCCATTCCTAAATGGAGTTGAATCACATGCAGTTTCTGGACCTACGAGCAAGAGTTTTTTTCTGGTAAAGAAAGTCACTATTGCGCTCCCATTGCCATACACAGTGCAAATAGCACTCGCGTCTGTTCCCAGCAAGTACAGTGTATCGGACAGAAGAGGAGCTACTGTTCTTGCCAGTTTCCTAAGCAGAGTTGAACTAGATATGGCCCGTGTGTATGAAGCACAGTTCTTATGTTCTGAGCAAGTTCACTGT
The DNA here is from genome assembly GCF_949786415.1 of Peromyscus eremicus. NCBI lineage: Eukaryota > Metazoa > Chordata > Mammalia > Rodentia > Cricetidae > Peromyscus > Peromyscus eremicus. The sequence goes on along the minus strand of NW_026736387.1, from coordinate 49,700 downwards.
TCTGGCCCTATAGGAAACACAGTAGAGTAGAAGAGTGCTCTTTTCTCAAAAGCAGAGTGTGTTTCTTGTAAGGCGAGCTAGCGTTTGTTTCCTAGTCCTAAATGGAGTTGAATCACATGCAGTTTCTGGTCCTACGAACAAGAGTTGTTTTCTGGTAAGGAAAGTCACTTTGCGCTCCCATTGCCATTCACAGTGCTAATAGCACTCCCGTCTGTTCCCAGCAGTACAGTGTATTGGACTGAATAGGTGCTACTGTTCTTGTCAGTTTCCTAAGCAGAGTTGAACTAGAAATGATCCGTGTGTATAGGAAGCACAGTTCTTTTGTTCTGAGCAAGCTCACTGTTTGGACCCCATAGGAAACACAGTAGAGTAGAAGAGTGCTCTTTTCTCTAAAGCAGAGTGTGTTTCTTGTAAGGCGAGCTAGCGTTTGTTTCCCAGTCCTAAATGGAGTTGAATCCCATGCAGTTTCTGGTACTACGAGCAAGAGTTGTTTTCTGGTAAGAAGAGTCACTATTGCGCTGCCATTGCCATACACAGGACAAATAGCACTGGCGTCTGTTCGCAGCAAGTACAGTGTATTGGACTGAAGAGGATGTACTGTTATTGTCAGGTTCCGAAGCAGAATTGAACTAGATATGGCCATGTGTGTAGGAAGCACAGTTCTTTTGTTCTGAGCAAGCTTACTGTTCGGACACCATAGGAAACACAGTAGAGTAGAAGAGTGCTCTTTTCTCAAAAGCAGAGTGTGTTTTTTGTAAGGCAAGCTATCGTTTATTTCCCAGTCCTAAATGGAGTTGATCACATGCAGTTTCTGGTCCTACGAGCAAGAGTTGTTTTCTGGTAAGGAAAGTCACTATTGCGTTCCCTTTGCCATACACAGTGCAAATAGCACTCGCGTCTGGTCCCACCAAGTACAGTGTATCGGACTGAAGAGGAGCTACTGTTCTTTTCAGTTTCCTAAGCAGAGTTGAACTAGATATGGCCCGTTTGTTTAGGAAGCACAGTTATTATGTTCTGAGCAAGCTCACTGTTCTGGCCCTATAGGAAACACAGTAGAGTAGAAGAGTGCTCTTTTCTCTAAAGCAGAGTGTGTTTCTTGTAAGGCGAGCTAGCGTTTGTTTCCCAGTCCTAAATGGAGTTGAGTCACATGCAGTTTTTGGTCCTACGAGCAAGAGTTGTTTTCTGGTAAGAAGAGTCACTATTGTGCTCCAAATGCCATACACAGTGCAAATAGCACTCGTGTCTGTTCCCAGCAAGTACAGTGTATCGGACAGAAGAGGAGCTACTGTTCTTGCCAGTTTCCTAAGCAGAGTTGAACTAGAAATGGCCCGTGTGTAGGAAGCACAGTTCTTTTGTTCTGAGCAAGCTCACTGTTCGGACACCATAGGAAACACAGTAGAGTAGAAGAGTGCTCTTTCCTCAAAAGCAGAGTATGTTTCTTGTAAGGCGAGCTAGCGTTTCTTTCTCAGTCCTAAATGGAGTTGAATCACATGCAGTTTCTGGTCCTATGAGCAAGAGTTGTTTTCTGGTAACGAAAGTCACTATTGCGCTGCCATTGCCATACACAGTGCAAATAGCACTCGCATCTGTTCCCAGCAAGTACAGTGTATCGGACTGAAGAGGAGCTACTGTTTTTGTCAGTTTCCTAAGCAGAGTTGAACTAGATATGGCCCGTGTGTGTAGGAAGCACAGTTCTTATGTTCTGAGCAAGCTCACTGTTCTGGCCCTATAGGAAACACAGTAGAGTAGAAGAGTGCTCTTTTCTCTAAAGCAGATTGTGTTTCTTGTAAGGCGAGCTAGCATTTGTTTCCCATTCCTAAATGGAGTTGAATCACATACAGTTTCTGGACCTACGAGCAAGAGTTTTTTTCTGGTAAAGAAAGTCACTATTGCGCTCCTATTGCAATACACAGTGCAAATAGCACTCGCGTCTGTTCCCAGCAAGTACAGTGTATCGGACAGAAGAGGAGCTACTGTTCTTGCCAGTTTCCTAAGCAGAGTTGAACTAGATATGGCCCTTGTGTAGGAAGCACAGTTCTTTTGTACTGAGCAAGCTCACTGTTCGGACACCATAGGAAACACAGTAGAGTAGAAGAGTGCTCTTTTCTCAAAAGCAGAGTATGTTTCTTGTAAGGCGAGCTAGCGTTTCTTTCTCAGTCCTAAATGGAGTTGAATCACATGCAGTTTCTGGTCCTATGAGCAAGAGTTGTTTTCTGGTAAGGAAAGTCACTATTGCGCTGCCATTGCCATACACAGTGCAAATAGCACTCGCATCTGTTCCCAGCAAGTACAGTGTATCGGACTGAAGAGGAGCTACTGTTTTTGTCAGTTTCCTAAGCAGAGTTGAACTAGATATGGCCCGTTTGTTTAGGAAGCACAGTTATTATGTTCTGAGCAAGCTCACTGTTCTGGCCCTATAGGAAACACAGTAGAGTAGAAGAGTGCTCTTTTCTCTAAAGCAGAGTGTGTTTCTTATAAGGCGAGCTAGCGTTTGTTTCCCAGTCCTAAATGGAGTTGAGTCACATGCAGTTTTTGGTCCTACGAGCAAGAGTTGTTTTCCGGTAAGAAGAGTCACTATTGCGCTCCAAATGCCATACACAGTGCAAATAGCACTCGTGTCTGTTCCCAGCAAGCACAGTGTATTGGACTGAATAGGAGCTACTGTTCTTGTCAGTTTCCTAAGCAGAGTTGAACTACATATGGTCCATGTGTGTGGGAAGCACAGTTCTTTTGTTCTGAGCAAGCTCACTCTTCTGGCCCTATAGGAAACACAGTAGAGTAGAAGAGTGCTCTTTTCTCCAAAGCAGAGTGTGTTTCTTGTAAGGCGAGCTAGCGTTTGTTTGCCAGTCCTAAATGGAGTTGAATCACATGCAGTTTCTGGTCCTACGAGCAAGAGTTGTTTTATGGTAAGAAGAGTCACTATTGCGCTGCCATTGCCATACACAGGACAAATAGCACTGGCGTCTGTTCCCAGCAAGTACAGTGTATTGGACTGAAGAGGATCTACTGTTCTTGTCAGGTTCCTAAGCAGAATTGAACTAGATATGGTCTTGTGTGTAGAAAGCACAGTTCTTTTGTTCTGAGCAAGTTCACTGTTCGGACCCCAGAGGAAACACAGTAGAGTAGAAGAGTGCTCTTTTCTCTAAAGCAGAGTGTGTTTCTTGTAAGGCGAGGTAGCGTTTTTTTCCCAGTCCTAAATGGAGTTGAATCACATGCAGTTTGTGGTCCTACGAGCAAGAGTTGTTTTCTGGTAAGGAAAGTCACTATTGCGCTCCCATTGCATTACACAGAACAAATAGCATTCGCGTCTGTTCCCAGCAAGTACAGTATATCGGACTGAAGAGGAGCTACTGTTTTTGTTAGTTTCCTAAGTAGAATTGAACTAGATATGGCCCGTGTGTGTAGGAAGCACAGTTCTTATGTTCTGAGCAAGCTCGCTGTTCTGGCCGTATAGGAAACACAGTAGAGTAGAAGAGTGCTCTTTTCTCTAAAGCAGAGTGTGTTTCTTGTAAGGCGAGCTAGCATTTGTTTCCCATTCCTAAATGGAGTTGAATCACATACAGTTTCTGTACCTACGACCAAGAGTTTTTTTCTGGTAAAGAAAGTCACTATTGCGCTCCTATTGCAATACACAGTGCAAATAGCACTCGCGTCTGTTCCCAGCAAGTACAGTGTATCGGACAGAAGAGGAGCTACTGTTCTTGCCAGTTTCCTAAGCAGAGTTGAACTAGATATGGCCCGTGTGTAGGAAGCACAGTTGTTTTGTTCTGAGCAAGCTCACTGTTCGGACACGATAGGAAACACAGTAGAGTAGAAGAGTGCTCTTTTCTCAAAAGCAGAGTATGTTTCTTGTAAGGCGAGCTAGCGTTTCTTTCTCAGTCCTAAATGGAGTTGAATCACATGCAGTTTCTGGTCCTATGAGCAAGAGTTGTTTTCTGGTAAGGAAAGTCACAATTGCGCTGCCATTGCCATACACAGTGCAAATAGCACTCGCATCTGTTCCCAGCAAGTACAGTGTATCGGACTGAAGAGGAGCTACTGTTTTTGTCAGTTTCCTAAGCAGAGTTGAACTAGATATGGCCCGTTTGTTTAGGAAGCACAGTTATTATGTTCTGAGCAAGCTCACTGTTCTGGCCCTATAGGAAACACAGTAGAGTAGAAGAGTGCTCTTTTCTCTAAAGCAGAGTGTGTTTCTTATAAGGCGAGCTAGCGTTTGTTTCCCAGTCCTAAATGGAGTTGAGTCACATGCAGTTTTTGGTCCTATGAGCAAGAGTTGTTTTCCGGTAAGAAGAGTCACTATTGCGCTCCAAATGCCATACACAGTGCAAATAGCACTCTTGTCTGTTCCCAGCAAGCACAGTGTATTGGACTGAATAGGAGCTACTGTTCTTGTCAGTTTCCTAAGCAGAGTTGAACTACATATGGTCCATGTGTGTGGGAAGCACAGTTCTTTTGTTCTGAGCAAGCTCACTCTTCTGGCCCTATAGGAAACACAGTAGAGTAGAAGAGTGCTCTTTTCTCCAAAGCAGAGTGTGTTTCTTGTAAGGCGAGCTAGCGTTTGTTTGCCAGTCCTAAATGGAGTTGAATCACATGCAGTTTCTGGTCCTACGAGCAAGAGTTGTTTTATGGTAAGAAGAGTCACTATTGCGCTGCCATTGCCATACACAGGACAAATAGCACTGGCGTCTGTTCCCAGCAAGTACAGTGTATTGGACTGAAGAGGATCTACTGTTCTTGTCAGGTTCCTAAGCAGAATTGAACTAGATATGGCCCGTGTGTGTAGGAAGCACAGTTCTTATGTTCTGAGCAAGTTCACTGTTCTGGCCCTATAGGAAACACAGTAGAGTAGAAGAGTGCTCTTTTCTCAAAAGCAGAGTGTGTTTCTTGTAAGGCGAGCTAGCGTTTGTTTCCTAGGCCTAAATGGAGTTGAATCACATGCAGTTTCTGGTCCTACGAACAAGAGTTGTTTTCTGGTAAGGAAAGTCACTTTGCGCTCCCATTGCCATTCACAGTGCAAATAGCACTCCCGTCTGTTCCCAGCAGTACAGTGTATTGGACTGAATAGGTGCTACTGTTCTTGTCAGTTTCCTAAGCAGAGTTGAACTAGAAATGATCCGTGTGTGTAGGAAGCACAGTTCTTTTGTTCTGAGCAAGCTCACTGTTTGGACCCCATAGGAAACACAGTAGAGTAGAAGAGTGCTCTTTTCTCTAAAGCACAGTGTGTTTCTTGTAAGGCGAGCTAGCGTTTGTTTCCCAGTCCTAAATGGAGTTGAATCCCATGCAGTTTCTGGTACTACGAGCAAGAGTTGTTTTCTGGTAAGAAGAGTCACTATTGCGCTGTCATTGCCATACACAGGACAAATAGCACTGGCGTCTGTTCGCAGCAAGTACAGTGTATTGGACTGAAGAGGATGTACTGTTATTGTCAGGTTCCGAAGCAGAATTGAACTAGATATGGCCATGTGTGTAGGAAGCACAGTTCTTTTGTTCTGAGCAAGCTCACTGTTCGGACACCATAGGAAACACAGTAGAGTAGAAGAGTGCTCTTTTCTCAAAAGCAGAGTGTGTTTTTTGTAAGGCAAGCTATCGTTTATTTCCCAGTCCTAAATGGAGTTGAATCACATGCAGTTTCTGGTCCTACGAGCAAGAGTTGTTTTCTGGTAAGGAAAGTCACTATTGCGTTCCCTTTGCCATACACAGTGCAAATAGCACTCGCGTCTGTTCCCAGAAGGTACAGTGTATCGGACTGAAGAGGAGCTACTGTTCTTTTCAGTTTCCTAAGCAGAGTTGAACTAGATATGGCCCGTTTGTTTAGGAAGCACAGTTATTATGTTCTGAGCAAGCTCACTGTTCTGGCCCTATAGGAAACACAGTAGAGTAGAAGAGTGCTCTTTTCTCTAAAGCAGAGTGTGTTTCTTGTAAGGCGAGCTAGCGTTTGTTTCCCAGTCCTAAATGGAGTTGAGTCACATGCAGTTTTTGGTCCTACGAGCAAGAGTTGTTTTCTGGTAAGAAGAGTCACTATTGTGCTCCAAATGCCATACACAGTGCAAATAGCACTCGTGTCTGTTCCCAGCAAGTACAGTGTATCGGACAGAAGAGGAGCTACTGTTCTTGCCAGTTTCCTAAGCAGAGTTGAACTAGATATGGCCCGTGTGTAGGAAGCACAGTTCTTTTGTTCTGAGCAAGCTCACTGTTCGGACACCATAGGAAACACAGTAGAGTAGAAGAGTGCTCTTTTCTCTAAAGCAGAGTGTGTTTCTTATAAGGCGAGCTAGCGTTTGTTTCCCAGTCCTAAATGGAGTTGAGTCACATGCAGTTTTTGGTCCTACGAGCAAGAGTTGTTTTCCGGTAAGAAGAGTCACTATTGCGCTCCAAATGCCATACACAGTGCAAATAGCACTCGTGTCTGTTCCCAGCAAGCACAGTGTATTGGACTGAATAGGAGCTACTGTTCTTGTCAGTTTCCTAAGCAGAGTTGAACTACATATGGTCCATGTGTGTGGGAAGCACAGTTCTTTTGTTCTGAGCAAGCTCACTGTTCTGGCCCTATAGGAAACACAGTAGAGTAGAAGAGTGCTCTTTTCTCCAAAGCAGAGTGTGTTTCTTGTAAGGCGAGCTAGCGTTTGTTTGCCAGTCCTAAATGGAGTTGAATCACATGCAGTTTCTGGTCCTACGAGCAAGAGTTGTTTTATGGTAAGAAGAGTCACTATTGCGCTGCCATTGCCATACACAGGACAAATAGCACTGGCGTCTGTTCCCAGCAAGTACAGTGTATTGGACTGAAGAGGATCTACTGTTCTTGTCAGGTTCCTAAGCAGAATTGAACTAGATATGGTCTTGTGTGTAGAAAGCACAGTTCTTTTGTTCTGAGCAAGTTCACTGTTCGGACCCCATAGGAAACACAGTAGAGTAGAAGAGTGCTCTTTTCTCTAAAGCAGAGTGTGTTTCTTGTAAGGCGAGGTAGCGTTTTTTTCCCAGTCCTAAATGGAGTTGAATCACATGCAGTTTGTGGTCCTACGAGCAAGAGTTGTTTTCTGGTAAGGAAAGTCACTATTGCGCTCCCATTGCATTACACAGAACAAATAGCATTCGCGTATGTTCCCAGCAAGTACAGTATATCGGACTGAAGAGGAGCTACTGTTTTTGTTAGTTTCCTAAGTAGAATTGAACTAGATATGGCCCGTGTGTGTAGGAAGCACAGTTCTTATGTTCTGAGCAAGCTCACTGTTCTGGCCGTATAGGAAACACAGTAGAGTAGAAGAGTGCTCTTTTCTCTAAAGCAGAGTGTGTTTCTTGTAAGGCGAGCTAGCATTTGTTTCCCATTCCTAAATGGAGTTGAATCACATACAGTTTCTGGACCTACGAGCAAGAGTTTTTTTCTGGTAAAGAAAGTCACTATTGCGCTCCTATTGCAATACGCAGTGCAAATAGCACTCACGTCTGTTCCCAGCAAGTACAGTGTATCGGACAGAAGAGGAGCTACTGTTTTTGCCAGTTTCCTAAGCAGAGTTTAACTAGATATGGCCCGTGTGTAGGAAGCACAGTTCTTTTGTTCTGAGCAAGCTCACTGTTCGGACACCATAGGAAACACAGTAGAGTAGAAGAGTGCTCTTTTCTCAAAAGCAGAGTATGTTTCTTGTAAGGCGAGCTAGCGTTTCTTTCTCAGTCCTAAATGGAGTTGAATCACATGCAGTTTCTGGTCCTACGAGCAAGAGTTGTTTTCTGGTAAGGAAAGTCACTATTGCGCTCCCCTTGCCATACACAGTGCAAATAGCTCTCGCGTCTGTTCCCAGCAAGTACAGTGTATCAGACTGAGGAGGAGCTAATGTTCCTGTCAGTTTCCTAAGCAGAGTTGAACTAGATATGGCCCGTGTGTGTAGGAAGCACAGTTATTATGTTCTGAGCAAGTTCACTGTTCTGGCCCTATAGGAAACACAGTAGAGTAGAAGAGTGCTCTTTTCTCAAAAGCAGAGTGTGTTTCTTGTAAGGCGAGCTAGCGTTTGTTTCCTAGTCCTAAATGGAGTTGAATCACATGCAGTTTCTGGTCCTACGAACAAGCGTTGTTTTCTGGTAAGGAAAGTCACTTTGCGCTCCCATTGCCATTCACAGTGCAAATAGCACTCCCGTCTGTTCCCAGCAGTACAGTGTATTGGACTGAATAGGTGCTACTGTTCTTGTCAGTTTCCTAAGCAGAGTTGAACTAGAAATGATCCGTGTGTATAGGAAGCACAGTTCTTTTGTTCTGAGCAAGCTCACTGTTTGGACCCCATAGGAAACACAGTAGAGTAGAAGAGTGCTCTTTTCTCTAAAGCAGAGTGTGTTTCTTGTAAGGCGAGCTAGCGTTTGTTTCCCAGTCCTAAATGGAGTTGAATCCCATGCAGTTTCTGGTACTACGAGCAAGAGTTGTTTTCTGGTAAGAAGAGTCACTATTGCGCTGCCATTGCCATACACAGGACAAATAGCACTGGCGTCTGTTCGCAGCAAGTACAGTGTATTGGACTGAAGAAGATCTACTGTTATTGTCAGGTTCCGAAGCAGAATTGAACTAGATATGGCCATGTGTGTAGGAAGCACAGTTCTTTTGTTCTGAGCAAGCTCACTGTTCGGACACCATAGGAAACACAGTAGAGTAGAAGAGTGCTCTTTTCTCAAAAGCAGAGTGTGTTTTTTGTAAGGCAAGCTATCGTTTATTTCCCAGTCCTAAATGGAGTTGAATCACATGCAGTTTCTGGTCCTACGAGCAAGAGTTGTTTTCTGGTAAGGAAAGTCACTATTGCGTTCCCTTTGCCATACACAGTGCAAATAGCACTCGCGTCTGTTCCCAGCAAGTACAGTGTATCGGACTGAAGAGGAGCTACTGTTCTTGTCAGTTTCCTAAGCAGAGTTGAACTAGATATGGCCCGTTTGTTTAGGAAGCACAGTTATTATGTTCTGAGCAAGCTCACTGTTCTGGCCCTATAGGAAACACAGTAGAGTAGAAGAGTGCTCTTTTCTCTAAAGCAGAGTGTGTTTCTTGTAAGGCGAGCTAGCGTTTGTTTCCCAGTCCTAAATGGAGTTGAGTCACATGCAGTTTCTGGTCCTACGAGCAAGAGTTGTTTTCTGGTAAGAAGAGTCACTATTGTGCTCCAAATGCCATACACAGTGCAAATAGCACTCGTGTCTGTTCCCAGCAAGTACAGTGTATCGGACAGAAGAGGAGCTACTGTTCTTGCCAGTTTCCTAAGCAGAGTTGAACTAGATATGGCCCGTGTGTAGGAAGCACAGTTCTTTTGTTCTGAGCAAGCTCACTGTTCGGACACCATTGGAAACACAGTAGAGTAGAAGAGTGCTCTTTTCTCAAAAGCAGAGTATGTTTCTTGTAAGGCGAGCTAGCGTTTCTTTCTCAGTCATAAATGGAGTTGAATCACATGCAGTTTCTGGTCCTACGAGCAAGAGTTGTTTTCTGGTAAGGAAATTCACTATTGCGCTGCCATTGCCATACACAGTGCAAATAGCACTCGCGTCTGTTCCCAGCAAGTACAGTGTATCGGACTGAAGAGGAGCTACTGTTTTTGTCAGTTTCCTAAGCAGAGTTGAACTAGATATGGCCCGTTTGTTTAGGAAGCACAGTTATTATGTTCTGAGCAAGCTCACTGTTCTGGCCCTATAGGAAACACAGTAGAGTAGATGAGTGCTCTTTTCTCTAAAGCAGAGTGTGTTTCTTGTAAGGCGAGCTAGCGTTTGTTTCCCAGTCCTAAATGGAGTTGAGACACATGCAGTTTTTGGTCCTACGAGCAAGAGTTGTTTTCCGGTAAGAAGAGTCACTATTGCGCTCCAAATGCCATACACAGTGCAAATAGCACTCGTATCTGTTCCCAGCAAGCACAGTGTATTGGACTGAATAGGAGCTACTGTTCTTGTCAGTTTCCTAAGCAGAGTTGAACTACATATGGTCCATGTGTGTGGGAAGCACAGTTCTTTTGTTCTGAGCAAGCTCACTTTTCTGGCCCTATAGGAAACACAGTAGAGTAGAAGAGTGCTCTTTTCTCTAAAGCAGAGTATGTTTCTTGTAAGGCCAGCTAGCGTTTGTTTCCCAGTCCTAAATGGAGTTGAATCCCATGCAGTTTTTGGTCCTACGAGCAAGAGTTGTTTTCTGGTAAGAAAAGTCACTATTGTGCTCCAAATGCATACACAGTGCAAATAGCACTCGTGTCTGTTCCCAGCAAGTACAGTGTATCGGACAGAAGAGGAGCTACTGTTCTTGCCAGTTTCCTAAGCAGAGTTGAAATAGATATGGCCCGTGTGTAGGAAGCACAGTTCTTTTGTTCTGAGCAAGCTCACCGTTCGGACACCATAGGAAACACAGTAGAGTAGAAGAGTGCTCTTTTCTCAAAAGCAGAGTATGTTTCTTGTAAGGCGAGCTAGCGTTTCTTTCTCAGTCCTAAATGGAGTTGAATCACATGCAGATTCTGGTCCTAGGAGCAAGAGTTGTTTTCTGGTAAGGAAAGTCACTATTGCGCTGCCATTGCCATACACAGTGCAAATAGCACTCGCGTCTGTTCCCAGCAAGTACAGTGTATCGGACTGAAGAGGAGCTACTGTTTTTGTCAGTTTCCTAAGCAGAGTTGAACTAGATATGGCCCGTTTGTTTAGGAAGCACAGTTATTATGTTCTGAGCAAGCTCACTGTTCTGGCCCTTTAGGAAACACAGTAGAGTAGAAGAGTGCTCTTTTCTCTAAAGCAGAGTGTGTTTCTTGTAAGGCGAGCTAGCGTTTGTTTCCCAGTCCTAAATGGAGTTGAGTCACATGCAGTTTTTGGTCCTACGAGCAAGAGTTGTTTTCCGGTAAGAAGAGTCACTATTGCGCTCCAAATGACATACACAGTGCAAATAGCACTCTTGTCTGTTCCCAGCAAGCACAGTGTATTGGACTGAATAGGAGCTACTGTTCTTGTCAGTTTCCTAAGCAGAGTTGAACTACATATGGTCCATGTGTGTGGGAAGCACAGTTCTTTTGTTCTGAGCAAGCTCACTGTTCTGGCCCTATAGGAAACACAGTAGAGTAGAAGAGTGCTCTTTTCTCCAAAGCACAGTGTGTTTCTTGTAAGGCGAGCTAGCGTTTGTTTGCCAGTCCTAAATGGAGTTGAGTCACATGCAGTTTTTGGTCCTACGAGCAAGAGTTGTTTTCTGGTAAGAAGAGTCACTATTGTGCTCCAATTGCCATACACAGTGCAAGTAGCTCTCGCGTCTGTTCTCAGCAAGTACAGTGTATCGGACTGAAGAGGAGCTACTGTTCTTGTCAGTTTCCTAAGCAGAGTTGAAGTAGATATGGCCCGTGTGTAGGAAGCACAGTTCTTTTGTTCTGAGCAAGCTCACTGTTCTGGCCCTATAGGAAACACAGTAGAGTAGAAGAGTGCTCTTTTCTCTAAAACAGAGTGTGTTTCTTGTAAGGCGAGCTAGCGTTTTTTTCCCAGTCCTTAATGGAGTTGAATCACATGCAGTTTGTGGTCCTTCGAGCAAGAGTTGTTTTCTGGTAATGAAAGTCACTATTGCGCTCCCATTGCATTACACAGAACAAATAGCATTCGCTTCTGTTCCCAGCAAGTACAGTATATCGGACTGAAGAGGAGCTACTCTTTTTGTTAGTTTCCTAAGTAGAATTGAACTAGATATGGCCCGTGTGTGTAGGAAGCACAGTTCTTATGTTCTGAGCAAGCTCACTGTTCTGGCCGTATAGGAAACACAGTAGAGTAGAAGAGTGCTCTTTTCTCTAAAGCAGAGTGTGTTTCTTGTAAGGCGAGCTAGTGTTTCTTTCTCAGTCCTAAATGGAGTTGAATCACATGCACATTCTGGTCCAAGGAGCAAAAGTTGTTTTCTGGTAAGGAAAGTCACTATTGTGCTCCCTTTGCCATACACAGTGCAAATAGCTCTCGCGTCTGTTCCCAGCAAGTACAGTGTATCAGACTGAGGAGGAGCTACTGTTCCTGTCAGTTTTCTAAGCAGAGTTGAACTAGATATGGCCCGTGTGTGTAGGTAGCACAGTTCTTATGTTCTGAGCAAGTTCACTGTTCTGGCCCTATAGGAAACACAGTAGAGTAGAAGAGTGCTCTTTTCTCAAAGCAGAGTGTGTTTCTTGTAAGGCGAGCTAGCGTTTGTTTCCTAGTCCTAAATGGAGTTGAATCACATGCAGTTTCTGGTCCTACGAGCAAGAGTTGTTTTCTGGTAAGGAAAGTCACTATTGCGCTCCCCTTGCCATACACAGTGCAAATAGCACTCGCATCTGTTCCCACCAAGTACAGTGTATCAGACTGAAGAGGAGCTACTGTTCTTGTCAGTTTCCTAAGCAGAGTTGAACTAGATATGACCCATGTGTGTAGGAAGCACAGTTCTTTTGTTCTGAGCAAGCTCACTGTTCGGACCCCATAGGAAACACAGTAGAGTAGAAGAGTGCTCTTTTCTCAAAAGCAGAGTGTGTTTCTTGTAAGGCGAGCGAGCATTTGTTTCCCAGTCCTAAACGGAGTTGAATCACATGCAGTTTCTGGTCCTACGAGCAAGAGTTGTTTTCTGGTAAGGAAAGTCACTATTGTGCTCCCTTTGCCATACACAGTGCAAATAGCACACGCGTCTGTTCCCAGCAAGTACACTGTATCGGACTGAAGAGGAGCTACTGTTCTTGTCAGTTTCCAAAGCAGAGTTGAACTAGATATGGCCCTTGTGTCTAGGAAGCACAGTTCATTTGTTCTGAGCAAGCTCACTGTTCTGGCCCTATAGTAAACACAGTAGAGTAGAAGAGTGCTCTTTTCTCAAAAGCAGAGTGTGTTTCTTGTAAGGCGAGCTAGAGTTTGTTTCCCAGTCCTAAAGGGAGTTGAGTCACATGCAGTTTTTTGTCCTACGAGCAAGAGTTGTTTTCTGGTAAGAAGAGTCACTATTGTGCTCCAATTGCCATACACAGTGCAAGTAGCTCTCGCGTCGGTTCTCAGCAAGTACAGTGTATAGGACTGAAGAGGAGCTACTGTTCTTGTCAGTTTCCTAAGCAGAGTTGAACTAGATATGGCCCGTGTGTGTAGGAAGCACAGTTCTTTTGTTCTGAGCAAGCTCACTGTTCTGGCCCTATAGGAAACACAGTAGAGTAGAAGAGTGCTCTTTTCTCTAAAGCAGAGTATGTTTCTTGTAAGGCGAGCTCGCGTTTGTTTCCCAGTCCTAAAAGGAGTTGAGTCACACGCAGTTTTTCGTCCTACGAGCAAGAGTTTTTTTCTGGTAAGAAGAGTCACTATTGCGCTCCAAATGCCATACACAGTGCAAATAGCACTCGCGTCTGTTTCCAGCAAGCACAGTGTATTGGACTGAATAGGAGCTACTGTTCTTGTCAGTTTCCTAAGCAGAGTTGAACTACATATGGTCCATGTGTGTGGGAAGCACAGTTCTTTTGTTCTGAGCAAGCTCACTGTTCTGGCCCTATAGGAAACACAGTAGAGTAGAAGAGTGCTCTTTTCTCAAAAGCAGAGTGTGTTTCATGTAAGGCGAGCTAGCATTTGTTTCCCATTCCTAAATGGAGTTGAATCACATGCAGTTTTTGGTCCTACGAGCAAGAGTTTTTTTCTGGTAAAGAAAGTCACTATTGCGCTCCCATTGCCATACACAGTGCAAATAGCACTCGCGTCTGTTCCCAGCAAGTACAGTGTATCGGACAGAAGAGGAGCTACTGTTCTTGCCAGTTTCCTAAGCAGAGTTGAACTAGATATGGCCCGTGTGTAGGAAGCACAGTTCTTTTGTTCTGAGCAAGCTCACTTTTCGGACACCATAGGAAACACAGTAGAGTAGAAGAGTGCTCTTTTCTCAAAAGCAGAGTATGTTTCTTGTAAGGCGAGCTAGCGTTTCTTTCTCAGTCCTAAATGGAGTTGAATCACATGCAGTTTCTGGTCCTACGAGCAAGAGTTGTTTTCTGGTAAGGAAAGTCACTATTGCGCTCCCCTTGCCATACACAGTGCAAATAGCTCTCGCGTCTGTTCCCAGCAAGTACAGTGTATCAGACTGAGGAGGAGCTAATGTTCCTGTCAGGTTCCTAAGCAGAGTTGAACTAGATATGGCCCGTGTGTGTAGGAAGCACAGTTCTTATGTTCTGAGCAAGTTCACTGTTCTGGCCCCATAGGAAACACAGTAGAGTAGAAGAGTGCTCTTTTCTCAAAAGCAGAGTGTGTTTCTTGTAAGGCGAGCTAGCGTTTGTTTCCTAGTCCTAAATGGAGTTGAATCACATGCAGTTTCTGGTCCTACGAACAAGAGTTGTTTTCTGGTAAGGAAAGTCACTTTGCGCTCCCATTGCCATTCACAGTGCAAATAGCACTCCCGTCTGTTCCCAGCAGTACAGTGTATTGGACTGAATAGGTGCTACTGTTCTTGTCAGTTTCCTAAGCAGAGTTGAACTAGAAATGATCCGTGTGTGTAGGAAGCACAGTTCTTTTGTTCTGAGCAAGCTCACTGTTTGGACCCCATAGGAAACACAGTAGAGTAGAAGAGTGCTCTTTTCTCTAAAGCAGAGTGTGTTTCTTGTAAGGCGAGCTAGCATTTGTTTCCCAGTCCTAAATGGAGTTGAATCCCATGCAGTTTCTGGTACTACGAGCAAGATTTGTTTTCTGGTAAGAAGAGTCACTATTGCACTGCCATTGCCATACTCAGGACAAATAGCACTGGCGTCTGTTCGCAGCAAGTACAGTGTATTGGACTGAAGAGGATGTACTGTTATTGTCAGGTTCCGAAGCAGAATTGAACTAGATATGGCCATGTGTGTAGGAAGCACAGTTCTTTTGTTCTGAGCATGCTCACTTTTTGGACACCATAGGAAACACAGTAGAGTAGAAGAGTGCTCTTTTCTCAAAAGCAGAGTGTGTTTTTTGTGAGGCGAGCTAGCGTTTGTTTCCCAGTCCTAAATGGAGTTGAGTCACATGCAGTTTTTGGTCCTACGAGCAAGAGTTGTTTTCTGGTAAGGAAAGTCACTATTGCGCTCCCATTGCATTACACAGAACAAATAGCATTCGCGTCTGTTCCCAGCAAGTACAGTATATCGGACTGAAGAGGAGCTACTGTTTTTGTTAGTTTCCTAAGTAGAATTGAACTAGATATGGCCCGTGTGTGTAGGAAGCACAGTTCTTATGTTCTGAGCAAGCTCACTGTTCTGGCCGTATAGGAAACACATTAGAGTAGAAGAGTGCTCTTTTCTCTAAAGCAGAGTGTGTTTCTTGTAAGGCGAGCTAGCTTTTGTTTCCTAGTCCTAAATGGAGTTGAATCACATGCAGTTTCTGGTCCTACGAACAAGAGTTGTTTTCTGGTAAGGAAAGTCACTTTGCGCTCCCATTGCCATTCACAGTGCAAATATCACTCCCGTCTGTTCCCAGCAGTACAGTGTATTGGACTGAATAGGTGCTACTGTTCTTGTCAGTTTCCTAAGCAGAGTTGAACTAGAAATGATCCGTGTGTGTAGGAAGCACACTTCTATTGTTCTGAGCAAGCTCACTGTTTGGACCCCATAGGAAACACAGTAGAGTAGAAGAGTGCTCTTTTCTCTAAAGCAGAGTATGTTTCTTGTAAGGCGAGCTAGCGTTTGTTCCCCAGTCCTAAATGGAGTTGAATCCCATGCAGTTTCTGGTACTACGAGCAAGAGTTGTTTTCTGGTAAGAAGAGTCACTATTGCGCTGCCATTGCCATACACAGGACAAATAGCACTGGCGTCTGTTCGCAGCAAGTACAGTGTATTGGACTGAAGAGGATGTACTGTTATTGTCAGGTTCCGAAGCAGAATTGAACTAGATATGGCCATGTGTGTAGGAAGCCCAGTTCTTTTGTTCTGAGCAAGCTCACTGTTCGGACACCATAGGAAACACAGTAGAGTAGAAGAGTGCTCTTTTCTCAAAAGCAGAGTGTGTTTTTTGTAAGGCAAGCTATCGTTTATTTCCCAGTCCTAAATGGAGTTGAATCACATGCAGTTTCTGTTCCTACGAGCAAGAGTTGTTTTCTAGTAAGGAAAGTCACTATTGCGTTCCCTTTGCCATACACAGTGCAAATAGCACTCGCGTCTGTTCCCAGCAAGTACAGTGTATCGGACTGAAGAGGAGCTACCGTTCTTGTCAGTTTCCTAAGCAGAGTTGAACTAGATATGGCCCGTTTGTTTAGGAAGCACAGTTATTATGTTCTGAGCAAGCTCACTGTTCTGGCCCTATAGGAAACACAGTAGAGTAGAAGAGTGCTCTTTTCTCTAAAGCAGAGTGTGTTTCTTGTAAGGCGAGCTAGCGTTTGTTTCCCAGTCCTAAATGGAGTTGAGTCACATGCAGTTTTTGGTCCTACAAGCAAGAGTTGTTTTCCGGTAAGAAGAGTCACTATTGCGCTCCAAATGCCATACACAGTGCAAATAGCACTCGTGTCTGTTCCCAGCAAGCACAGTGTATTGGACTGAATAGGAGCTACTGTTCTTGTCAGTTTCCTAAGCAGAGTTGAACTACATATGGTCCATGTGTGTGGGAAGCACAGTTCTTTTGTTCTGAGCAAGCTCACTCTTCTGGCCCTATAGGAAACACAGTAGAGTAGAAGAGTGCTCTTTTCTCCAAAGCACAGTGTGTTTCTTGTAAGGCGAGCTAGCGTTTGTTTGCCAGTCCTAAATGGAGTTGAGTCACATGCAGTTTTTGGTCCTACGAGCAAGAGTTGTTTTCTGGTAAGAAGAGTCACTATTGTGCTCCAATTGCCATACACAGTGCAAGTAGCTCTCGCGTCTGTTCTCAGCAAGTACAGTGTATTGGACTGAAGAGGATCTACTGTTCTTGTCAGGTTCCTAAGCAGAATTGAACTAGATATGGTCTTTTGTGTAGGAAGCACAGTTCTTTGGTTCTGAGAAAGTTCACTGTTCGGACCCCATAGGAAACACAGTAGAGTAGAAGAGTGCTCTTTTCTCTAAAGCAGAGTGTGTTTCTTGTAAGGCGAGGTAGCGTTTTTTTCCCAGTCCTAAATGGAGTTGAATCACATGCAGTTTGTGGTCCTACGAGCAAGAGTTGTTTTCTGGTAAGGAAAGTCACTATTGAGCTCCTATTGCATTACACAGAACATATAGCGTTCGAGTCTGTTCCCAGCAAGTACAGTGTATCGGACAGAAGAGGAGCTACTGTTCTTGCCAGTTTCCTAAGCAGAGTTGAACTAGATATGGCCCGTGTGTAGGAAGCACAGTACTTTTGTTCTCAGCAAGCTCACTGTTCTGGCCCTATAGGAAACACAGTAGAGTAGATGAGTGCTCTTTTCTCTAAAGCAGAGTGTGTTTCATATAAGGCGAGCTAGCATTTGTTTCCCAGTCCTAAATAGAGTTGAATCACATGCAGTTTCTGGTCCTACGAGCAAGAGTTGTTTTCTGGTAAGGAAAGTCACCATTGCGCTCCCTTTGCCATACACAGTGCAAAAAGCACTCGTGTCTTTTCCCAGCAAGTACAGTTTATTGGTCTGAAGAGGAGCTACTGTTCTTGTCAGAATCCTAAGCAGAGTTGATCTACATATGGTCCGTGTGTGTAGGAAGCACAGTTCTTATGTTCTGAGCAAGCTCACTGTTCTGACCCTATAGGAAACACAGTAGAGTAGATGAGTGCTCTTTTCTCTAAAGCAGAGTGTGTTTCTTGTAAGGCGAGCTAGCGTTTGTTTCCCATTCCTAAATTGAGTTGAATCACATGCAGTTTCTGGTCCTACGAGCAAGATTGGTTTTCTGGTAAGGAAAGTCACTATTGTGCTCCCATTGCCATACAGTGCAAATAGCACTCCCGGCTGTTCCCAGCAAGTACAGTGTATCGGAAGGAAGAGGAGCTACTGTTCTTGTCAGTTTCCTAAGCAGAGTTGAACTAGATATGGCCCGTGTGTGTAGGAAGCACAGTTCTTATGTTCTGAGCAAGCTCACTGTTCTGGCCCTATAGGAAACACAGTAGAGTAGATGAGTGCTCTTTTCTCCAAAGCAGAGTGTGTTTCTTGTAAGGCGAGCTAGCGTTTGTTTCCTAGTCCTAAATGGAGTTGAATCACATGCAGTTTCTGGTCCTACGAACAAGAGGTGTTTTCTGGTAAGGAAAGTCACTATTGCGCTCCCATTGCCATACACAGTGCAAATAGCACTCGCGTCTGTTCCCAGCAAGTACAGTGTATTGGACTGAATAGGTGCTACTGTTCTTGTCAGTTTCCTAAGCAGACTTGAACTAGATATGGCCGTGTGTGTAGGAAGCACAGTTTTTTTGTTCTGAGCAAGCTCACTGTTCGGACCCCATAGGATACACAGTAGAGTAGAAGAGTGCTCTTTTCTCAAAAGCAGAGTGTGTTTCTTGTAAGGCGAGCTAGCGTTTGTTTCTCATTACTAAATGGAGTTGAATCACATGCAGTTTCTGGTCCTATGAGCAAGAGTTCTTTTCTGGTAAGGAAAGTCAATACTGAACTCCCATTGCCATACACAGTGCAAATAGCCCTCCCGTCTGTTCCCAGCAAGTACAGTGTATTGGACTAAAGAGGAGCTACTGTTCTTCTCAGTTTCCTAAGCAGAGTTGAACTACATATGGTCCTTGTGTGAAGGAAGCACAGTTCTTTTGTTCTGAGCAAGCTCACTGTTTGGACCCCATAGGAAACACAGTAGAGTAGAAGAGTGCTCTTTTCTCTAAAGCAAAGTGTGTTTCTTGTAAGGCGAGCTAGCGTTTGTTTCCCAGTCCTAAATGGAGGGGAATCACATGCAGTTTCTGGTCCTATGATCAAGAGTTGTTTTATGGTAAGAATAGTCACTATTGCGCTGCCATTGCCATACCCAGGACAAATTGCACTGGCGTCTGTTCCCAGCAAGTACAGTGTATTGGACTGAAGAGGATCTACTGTTCTTGTCAGGTTCCTAAGTAGAATTGAACTAGATGTGGCCGTGTGTGTAAGAAGCACAGTTCTTTTGTTCTGAGCAAGCTCACTGTTCTGGCCCTTAAGGAAACACAGTAGAGTAGAAGAGTGCTCTTTTCTCAAAAGCAGAGTGTGTTTCTTGTAAGGCGAGCTTGCGTTTGTTTCCCAGTCCTAGATGGAGTTGAGTCACATGCAGTTTTTTTTGTCCTACGAGCAAAAGTTGTTTTCTTGTATGAAGAGTCACTATTGCGCTCTCATTGCCATACACAGTGCAAATAGCACTCGCGTCTGCTCCCTGCAAGTACAGAGTATTGGACTGAAGAGGAGCTCCTGTTCTTGTCAGTTTCCTAAGCAGAGTTGAACTAGATATGGCCCATGTGTGTAGGAAGCACAGTTCTTTTGTTCAGAGCAAGCTCACTGTTCGGACCCCATAGAAAACACAGTAGAGTAGAAGAGTGCTCTTTTCTCAAAAGCAGAGTGTGTTTCATATAAGGCGAGCTAGCATTTGTTTCCCAGTCCTAAATGGAGTTGAATCACATGCAGTTTCTGGTCCTATGAGCAAGAGTTGTTTACTGGTAAGGAAAGTCACTATTGCGCTCCCATTGCCATCCACAGTGCAAATAGCACTCTCGTCTGTTCCCAGCAAGTATAGTGTATCAGACTGAAGAGTAGCTACTGTTCTTGTCAGTGTCCTAAGCAGAGTTGAACTAGATATGGCCCGTGTGTGTAGGAAGCACAGTTCTTATGTTCTGAGCAAGCTCACTGTTCTGGCCCTATAGGAAACACAGTAGAGTAGATGAGTGCTCTTTTCTCTAAAGCAGAGTGTGTTTCTTGTAAGGCGAGCTAGCGTTTGTTTCCTAGCTCTAAATGGAGTTGAATCACATGCAGTTTCTGGTCCTACGAACAAGAGTTGTTTTCTGGTAAGGAAAGTCACTATTGCGCTCCCATTGCCATTCACAGTGCAAATAGCACTCGCGTCTGTTCCCAGCAAGTACAGTGTATTGGACTGAATAGGTGCTACTGTTCTTGTCAGTTTCTTAAGCACAGTTGAACTAGATATGGCCCATGTGTGTAGGAAGCACAGTTCTTTTGTTCTGAGCAAGGTCACTGTTCTGGCCCTATAGGAAACACAGTAGAGTAGAAGAGTGCTCTTTTCTCAAAAGCAGAGTGTGTTTCTTGTAAGGCGAGCTAGAATTTGTTTCCCAGTCTTAAATGGAGTTGAGTCACATGCAGTTTTTTGTCCTACGAGCAAGAGTTGTTTTCTGGTAAGAAGAGTCACTATTGTGCTCCAATTGCCATACACAGTGCAAGTAGCACTCGCGTCTGTTCTCAGCAAGTACAGTGTATCGGACTGAAGAGGAGCTACTGTTCTTGTCAGTTTCCGAAGCAGAGTTGAACTAGATATGATCCGTGTGTGTAGGAAGCACAGTTCTTTTGTTCTAAGCAAGCTCACTGTTTGGACCCCGTCGGAAACATAGTAGAGTAGAAGAGTGCTCTTTTCTCAAAAGCAGAGTGTGTTTCATGTAAGGCGAGCTAGCATTTGTTTCCCAGTCCTAAACGGATTTGAATCACATGCAGTTTTTTGTCTTATGAGCAAGAGTTGTTTTCTGGTAAGAACAGTCACTACTGTGCTCCAATTGCCATACACAGTGCAAGTAGCACTCCCGTCTGTTCTCAGCAAGTACAGTGTATCAGACTGAAGAGGAGCTACTGTTCTTGTCAGTTTCCTAAGCAGAGTTGAACTAGATATGATCCGTGTGTGTAGGAAGCACAGTTCTTTTGTTCTGAGCAAGCTCACTCTTTGGACCCCATAGGAAACACAGTAGAGTAGAAGAGAGCTCTTTTCTCTAAAGCAGCGTGTGTTTCTTGTAAGGCGAGCTAGCGTTTGTTTCCCAGTCCTAAATGGAGTTGAATCACATGCAGTTTCTGGTACTACGAGCAAGAGTTGTTTTCTGGTAAGAAGAGTCACTATTGCGCTACCATTGCCATACACAGGACAAATACCACTGGCGTCTGTTAGCAGCAAGTACAGTGTATTGGACTGAAGAGGATCTACTGTTATTGTCAAGTTCCTAATCAGAATTGAACTAGATATGGCCGTGTGTGTAGGAAGCACAGTTTTTTTGTTCTGAGCAAGCTCACTGTTCTGGCCCTATAGGAAACACTGTGGAGTAGAATAGTGCTCTTTTCTCTAAAGCAAATTGTGTTTCTTGTAAGGCGAGCTAGCGATTGTTTCCCAGTCCTAAATGGAGGGTTATCACATGCAGTTTCTGGTTCTACGATCAAGAGTTGTTTTATGGTAAGAATAGTCACTATTGCGCAACCATTGACATACACAGGACAAATTGCACTGGTGTCTGTTCCCAGCAAGTACAGTGTATTGGACTGAAGAGGATCTACTGTTCTTGTCAGGTTCCTAAGCAGAATTGAACTAGATATGGCCGTGTGTGTAGGAAGCACAGTTCTTTTGTTCTGAGCAAGCTCACTGTTCTGGCCCTATAGGAAACACAGTAGAGTAGAAGAGTGTCTTTTCTCAAAAGCAGAGTGTGTTTCTTGTAAGGCGAGCTTGCGTTTTTTCCCAGTCCTAGATGGAGTTGAGTCACATGCAGTTTTTTTGTCCTATGAGCAAAAGTTGTTTTCTTGTATGAAGAGTCACTATTGCGCTCTCATTGCCATACACAGTGCAAATAGCACTCGCGTCTGCTCCCTGCAAGTACAGAGTATTGGACTGAAGAGGAGCTCCTGTTCTTGTCAGTTTCCTAAGCAGAGTTGAACTAGATATGGCCCGTGTGTGTAGGAAGCACAGTTCTTTTGTTCAGAGCAAACTCACTGTTCTGGCCCTATAGGATACACAGTAGAGTAGAAGAGTGCTCTTTTCTCTAAAGCAAAGTGTGTTTCTTGTAAGGCGAGCTAGCGTTTGTTTCCTAGTCCTAAATGGAGTTGAATCACATGCAGTTTCTGGTCCTACGAGCAAGAGTTGTTTTCTGGTAAGGAAAGTCCCTATTGCGCTCCCATTGCCACACACAGTGCAAATAGCACTCGCATCTGTTCCCACCAAGTACAGTGTATCAGACTGAAGAGGAGCTACTGTTCTTGTCAGTTTCCTAAGCAGAGTTGAACTAGATATGGCCGTGTGTGTAGGAAGCACAGTTTTTTTGTTCTGAGCAAGCTCACTGTTCGGACCCCATAGGATACACAGTAGAGTAGAAGAGTGCTCTTTTCTCAAAAGCAGAGTGTGTTTCTTGTAAGGCGAGCTAGCGTTTGTTTCCCAGTCCTAAATGGAGTTGAATCACATGCAGTATCTGGTCCTACGAGCAAGAGTTGTTTTCTGGTAAGGAAAGACACTATTGCACTCCCATTGCCATACACAGTGCAAATAGCCCTCCCGTCTGTTCCCAGCAAGTACAGTGTATTGGACTAAAGAGGAGCTACTGTTCATCTCAGTTTCCTAAGCAGAGTTGAACTACATATGGTCCTTGTGTGTAGGAAGCACAGTTCTTTTGTTCTGAGCAAGCTCACTGTTTGGACCCCATAGGAAACACAGTAGAGTAGAAGAGTGCTCTTTTCTCTAAAGCAAAGTGTGTTTCTTGTAAGGCGAGCTAGCGTTTGTTTCCCAGTCCTAGATGGAGTTGAGTCACATGCAGTTTTTTTGTCCTACGAGCAAGAGTTGTTTCCTTGTATGAAGAGTCACTATTGCACTCTCATTGCCATACACAGTGCAAATAGCACTCGCGTCTGCTCCCTGCAAGTTCAGAGTATTGGACTGAAGAGGAGCTCCTGTTCTTGTCAGTTTCCTAAGCAGAGTTGAACTAGATATGTCCCGTGTGTGTAGGAAGCTCAGTTCTTTTGTTCTGAGCAAGCTCACTTTTTGGACCCCATAGGAAACACAGTAGAGTAGAAGAGTGCTCTTTTCTCAAAAGCAGAGTGTGTTTCATGTAAGGCGAGCTAGCATTTGTTTCCCAGTCCTAAATGGAGTTGAATCACATGCAGTTTCTGGTCCTACGAGCAAGAGTTGTTTTCTGGTAAGGAAAGTCACTATTGCGCTCCCATTGCCACACACAGTGCAAATAGCACTCGCGTCTGTTCCCAGCAAGTACAGTGTATCGGACTGAAGAGGAGCTACTGTTCTTGTCAGTGTCCTAAGCAGAGTTGAACTAGATATGGCCCGTGTGTGTAGGAAGCACAGTTCTTTTGTTCTGAGCAAGCTCACTGTTCGGACCCCATAGGAAACACAGTAGAGTAGAAGAGTGCTCTTTTCTCAAAAGCAGAGTGTGTTTTTTGTAAGGCAAGCTAGCGTTTGTTTCCCAGTCCTAAATGGAGTTGAATCACATGCAGTATCTGGTCCTACTAGCAAGAGTTGTTTTCTGGTAAGGAAAGTCACTATTGCGCTCCCTTTGCCATACACAGTGCAAAAAGCACTCGCGTCTTTTCCCAGCAAGTACAGTTTATTGGTCTGAAGAGGAGCTACTGTTCTTGTCAGTTTCCTAAGCAGAGTTGAACTAGATGGCCCGTATGTGTAGGAAGCACAGTTCTTATGTTCTGAGCAAGCTCACTGTTTGGACCCCATAGGAAACACAGTAGAGTAGAAGAGTGCTCTTTTCTCTAAAGCAAAGTGTGTTTCTTTAAGGCGTGCTAGCGTTTGTTTCCCAGTCCTAAATGGAGTTGAATCAAATGCAGTTTCTGGTACTACGAGCACGAGTTGTTTTATGGTAAGAATAGTCACTATTGCGCTGCCATTGCCATACAGAGGACAAATAGCACTGGCGTCTGTTCCCAGCAAGTACAGTGTATTGGACTGAAGAGGATCTACTGTTCTTGTCAGGTTCCTAAGCAGAATTGAATTAGATATGGCCGTGTGTGTAGGAAGCACAGTTCTTTTGTTCTGAGCAAGCCCACTGTTCTGGCCCTATAGGAAACACAGTAGAGTAGAAGAGTGCTCTTTTTGCTAAAGCAGAGTTTGTTGATTGTAAGGCGTGCTAGCGTTTGTATCCCAGTCTTAAATGGAGTGGAATCACATGCAGTTTCTGGTCCTATGAGCAAGAGTTGTTTTATGGTAAGAATAGTCACAATTGCGCTGCCATTGCCATACACAGGACAAATAGCACTGGCGTCTGTTCCCAGCAAGTACAGTGTATCGGACTGAAGAGGAGCTACTGTTCTTGTTAGTTTCCTAAGTAGAATTGAACTAGATATGGCCCGTGTTTGTAGGAAGCACAGTTCTTATGTTCTGAGCAAGCTCACTGTTCTGGCCCTATAGGAAACACAGTAGAGTAGATGAGTGCTCTTTTCTCTAAAGCAGAGTGTGTTTCTTGTAAGGCGAGCTAGCGTTTGTTTCCTAGCTCTAAATGGAGTTGAATCACATGCAGTTTCTGGTCCTACGAACAAGAGTTGTTTTCTGGTAAGGAAAGTCACTATTGCGCTCCCTTTGCCATTCACAGTGCAAATAGCTCTCGCGTCTGTTCCCAGCAAGTACAGTGTATTGGACTGAATAGGTGCTACTGTTCTTGTCAGTTTTTTAAGCACAGTTGAACTATATATGATCCGTGTGTGTAGGAAGCACAGTTCTTTTGTTCTGAGCAAGCTCACTGTTCTGGCCCTATAGGAAACACAGTAGAGTAGAAGAGTGCTCTTTTCTCAAAAGCAGAGTGTGTTTCTTGTAAGGCGAGCTTGTGTTTGTTTCCCAGTCCTAGATGGAGTTGAGTCACATGGAGTTTTTTTGTCCTACGAGCAAGATTTGTTTCCTTGTATGAAGAGTTACTATTGCGCTCTCTTTGCCAAACACAGTGCAAATAGCACTCGCGTCTGCTCCCTGCAAGTACAGAGTATTGGACTGAAGAGGAGCTCCTGTTCTAGTCAGTTTCCTAAGCAGAGTTGAACTAGATATGGCCCGTGTGTGTAGGAAGCACAGTTCTTTGGTTCAGAGCAAGCTCACTGTTTGGACCCCATAGGAAACACAGTAGAGTAGAAGAGTGCTCTTTTCTCAAAAGCAGAGTGTGTTTCATGTAAGGCGACCTAGCATTTGTTTCCCAGTCCTAAATGGAGTTGAATCACATGCAGTTTCTGGTCCTACGAGCAAGAGTTGTTTTCTGGTAAGGAAAGTCACTATTGTGCTCCCATTGCCAACCACAGTGCAAATAGCACTGGCGTCTGTTCCCAGCAAGTACAGTGTATCGGACTGAAGAGGAGCTACTGTTCTTGTCAGTGTCCTAAGCAGAGTTGAACTAGTTATGGTCCATGCATGTAGGAAGCACTGTTCTTTGTTCTGAGCAAGCTCACTTTTTGGACCCCATAGGAAACACAGTAGAGTAGAAGAGTGCTCTTTTCTCAAAAGTAGAGAGTGTTTCTTGTAAGTCGAGCTAGCATTTGTTTCCCAGTCCTAAATGGAGTTGAATCACATGCAGTTTCTGGTCCTACGAGCAAGAGTTTTTTTCTGGGAAGGAAAGTCACTATTGCGCTCCCATTGCCAAACACAGTGCAAAAAGCACTCGCATCTGTTCCTACCAAGTACAGTGTATCAAACTGAAGAGGAGCTACTGTTCTTGTCAGTTTCCTAAGCAGAGTTGAACTAGATATGGCCCATGTGTGTAGGTAGCACAGTTCTTTTGTTCTGAGCAAGCTCACTGTTCGGACCCCATAGGAAACACAGTAGAGTAGAAGAGTGCTCTTTTCTCAAAAGCAGAGTGTGTTTCATGTAAGGCGAGCTAGCATTTGTTTCCCAGTCCTAAACGGAGTTGAATCACATGCAGTTTCTGGTCCTACGAACAAGAGTTGTTTTCTGGTAAGGAAAGTCACTACTGTGCTCCCTTTGCCATACACAGTGCAAATAGCTCTCGCGTCTGTTCCCAGCAAGTACACTGTATCGGACTGAAGAGGAGCTACTGTTCTTGTCAGTTTCCTAAGCAGAGTTGAACTAGATATGGCCCTTGTGTCTAGGAAGCACAGTTCATTTGTTCTGAGCAAGCTCACTCTTCTGGCCCTATAGGAAACACAGTAGAGTAGAAGAGTGCTCTTTTCTCAAAAGCAGAGTGTGTTTCTTGTAAGGCGAGCTAGAGTTTGTTTCCCAGTCTTAAATGGAGTTGAGTCACATGCAGTTTTTTGTCCTACGAGCAAGAGTAGTTTTCTGGTAAGAAGAGTCACTATCGTGCTCCAATTGCCATACACAGTGCAAGTAGCACTCGCGTCTCTTCTCAGCAAGTACAGTGTATCAGACTGAAGAGGAGCTACTGTTGTTGTCAGTTTCCTAAGCAGAGTTGAACTAGATATGATCCGTGTGTGTAGGAAGCACAGTTCTTTTGTTATGAGCAAGCTCACTGTTTGGACCCCATAGGAAACACAGTAGAGTAGACGAGTGCTCTTTTCTCTAAAGCAGAGTGTGTTTCTTGTAAGGCGAGCTAGCATTTGTTTCCCAGTCCTAAATGGAGTTGAATCACATTCAGTTTCTGGTCCTATGAGCAAGAGTTGTTTTCTGGTAAGGAAGTCACTATTGTGTTCCAATAGCCATACACAGTGCAAATAGCACTCGCGTCTGTTCCACGCAAGTACAGTGTATTGGACTGAAGAGGAGCTACTGTTCTTGTCAGTTTCCTAAGCAGAGTTGAACTAGATACAGACCGTGTGTGTAGGAAGCACAGTTCTGTTGTTCTGAGCAAGCTCACTGTTTGGACCCCCTAGGAAACACAGTAGAGTAGAAGAGTGCTCTTTTCTCAAAAGCAGAGTGTGTTTCTTGTAAGGCGAGCTAGCGTTTGTTTCCCATTCCTAAATGGAGTTGAATCACATGCAGTTTCTGGTCCTACGAGCAAGATTTGTTTTCTGGTAAGGAAAGTCACTATTTTGCTCCCATTGCCATACAGTGCAAATAGCTCTCCTGTCTGTTCCCAGCAAGTACAGTGTATTGGACTGAAGAGGAGCTACTGTTCTTCTCAGTCTCCTAAGCAGAGTTGAAGTAGATATGGCCCGTGTGTCTAGGAAGCACAGTTCATTTGTTCTGAGCAAGCTCACTGTTCTGGCCCTATAGGAAACACAGTAGAGTAGAAGAGTGCTCTTTTCTCAAAAGCAGAGTGTATTTCTTGTAAGGCGAGCTAGCGTTTGTTTCCCAGTCCTAAATGGAGTTGAATCAAATGCAGTTTCTGGTACTACAAGCACGAGTTGTTTTATGGTAAGAGTAGTCACTATTGCGCTGCCATTGCCATACACAGGACAAAGAGCACTGGCGTCTGTTCCCAGCAAGTACAGTGCATCGGACTGAAGAGGAGCTACTCTTCTTGTCAGTTTCCTAAGCAGAGTTGAACTAGATATGGCCCGTGTGTGTAGGAAGCACAGTTCTTATGTTCTGAGCAAGCTCACTGTTCTGGCCCTATAGGAAACACAGTAGAGTAGATGAGTGCTCTTTTCTCTAAAGCAGAGTGTGTTTCTTGTAAGGCGAGCTAGCGTTTGTTTCCTAGCTCTAAATGGAGTTGAATCACATGCAGTTTCTGGTCCTACGAACAAGAGTTGTTTTCTGGTAAGGAAAGTCACTATTGCGCTCCCTTTGCCATTCACAGTGCAAATAGCTCTCGCGTCTGTTCCCAGCAAGTACAGTGTATTGGACTGAATAGGTGCTACTGTTCTTGTCAGTTTTTTAAGCACAGTTGAACTATATATGATCCGTGTGTGTAGGAAGCACAGTTCTTTTGTTCTGAGCAAGCTCACTGTTCTGGCCCTATAGGAAACACAGTAGAGTAGAAGAGTGCTCTTTTCTCAAAAGCAGAGTGTGTTTCTTGTAAGGCGAGCTTGCGTTTGTTTCCCAGTCCTAGATGGAGTTGAGTCACATGGAGTTTTTTTGTCCTACGAGCAAGATTTGTTTCCTTGTATGAAGAGTTACTATTGCGCTCTCTTTGCCAAACACAGTGCAAATAGCACTCGCGTCTGCTCCCTGCAAGTACAGAGTATTGGACTGAAGAGGAGCTCCTGTTCTAGTCAGTTTCCTAAGCAGAGTTGAACTAGATATGGCCCGTGTGTGTAGGAAGCACAGTTCTTTGGTTCAGAGCAAGCTCACTGTTTGGACCCCATAGGAAACACAGTAGAGTAGAAGAGTGCTCTTTTCTCAAAAGCAGAGTGTGTTTCATGTAAGGCGACCTAGCATTTGTTTCCCAGTCCTAAATGGAGTTGAATCACATGCAGTTTCTGGTCCTACGAGCAAGAGTTGTTTTCTGGTAAGGAAAGTCACTATTGTGCTCCCATTGCCAACCACAGTGCAAATAGCACTGGCGTCTGTTCCCAGCAAGTACAGTGTATCGGACTGAAGAGGAGCTACTGTTCTTGTCAGTGTCCTAAGCAGAGTTGAACTAGTTATGGTCCATGCATGTAGGAAGCACTGTTCTTTGTTCTGAGCAAGCTCACTTTTTGGACCCCATAGGAAACACAGTAGAGTAGAAGAGTGCTCTTTTCTCAAAAGTAGAGAGTGTTTCTTGTAAGTCGAGCTAGCATTTGTTTCCCAGTCCTAAATGGAGTTGAATCACATGCAGTTTCTGGTCCTACGAGCAAGAGTTTTTTTCTGGGAAGGAAAGTCACTATTGCGCTCCCATTGCCAAACACAGTGCAAAAAGCACTCGCATCTGTTCCTACCAAGTACAGTGTATCAAACTGAAGAGGAGCTACTGTTCTTGTCAGTTTCCTAAGCAGAGTTGAACTAGATATGGCCCATGTGTGTAGGTAGCACAGTTCTTTTGTTCTGAGCAAGCTCACTGTTCGGACCCCATAGGAAACACAGTAGAGTAGAAGAGTGCTCTTTTCTCAAAAGCAGAGTGTGTTTCATGTAAGGCGAGCTAGCATTTGTTTCCCAGTCCTAAACGGAGTTGAATCACATGCAGTTTCTGGTCCTACGAACAAGAGTTGTTTTCTGGTAAGGAAAGTCACTACTGTGCTCCCTTTGCCATACACAGTGCAAATAGCTCTCGCGTCTGTTCCCAGCAAGTACACTGTATCGGACTGAAGAGGAGCTACTGTTCTTGTCAGTTTCCTAAGCAGAGTTGAACTAGATATGGCCCTTGTGTCTAGGAAGCACAGTTCATTTGTTCTGAGCAAGCTCACTCTTCTGGCCCTATAGGAAACACAGTAGAGTAGAAGAGTGCTCTTTTCTCAAAAGCAGAGTGTGTTTCTTGTAAGGCGAGCTAGAGTTTGTTTCCCAGTCTTAAATGGAGTTGAGTCACATGCAGTTTTTTGTCCTACGAGCAAGAGTAGTTTTCTGGTAAGAAGAGTCACTATCGTGCTCCAATTGCCATACACAGTGCAAGTAGCACTCGCGTCTCTTCTCAGCAAGTACAGTGTATCAGACTGAAGAGGAGCTACTGTTGTTGTCAGTTTCCTAAGCAGAGTTGAACTAGATATGATCCGTGTGTGTAGGAAGCACAGTTCTTTTGTTATGAGCAAGCTCACTGTTTGGACCCCATAGGAAACACAGTAGAGTAGACGAGTGCTCTTTTCTCTAAAGCAGAGTGTGTTTCTTGTAAGGCGAGCTAGCGTTTGTTTCCCAGTCCTAAATGGAGTTGAATCCCATGCAGATTCTGGTACTACGAGCAAGAGTTGTTTTCTGGTAAGAACAGTCACTATTGCGCTGCCATTGCCATACACAGTGAAAATAGCACTAGTGTCTGTTCCCAGCAAGTACAGTGTATCGGACTGAAGAGGAGCTACTGTTTTTGTCAGTTTCCTAAGCAGAGTTGAACTAGATATGGCCCGTTTGTTTAGGAAGCACATTTTTTATGTTCTGAGCAAGCTCACTGTTCTGGCCCGATGGGAAACACAGTAGAGTAGAAGAATGCTCTTTTCTCTAAAGCAGAGTGTGTTTCTTGTAAGGCGAGCTAGCATTTGTTTCCCAGTCCTAAATGGAGTTGAGTCACATGCAGTTTTTGGTCCTACGAGCAAGAGTTGTTTTCTGGTAAGAAGAGTCACTATTGTGCTCCAAATGCCATACACAGTGCTAATAGCACTCGCGTCTGTTCCCAGCAAGTACAGTGTATTGGACTGAATAGGAGCTACTGTTCGTGTCAGTTTCCTAAGCAGAGTTGAACTAGATATGGTCCATGTGTGTAGGAAGCACAGTTCTTTGTTCAGAGCAAGCTCACTTTTTGGACCCCATAGGAAACACAGTAGAGTAGAAGAGTGCTCTTTTCTCAAAAGCAGAGAGTGTTTCTTGTAAGGCGAGCTAGCATTTGTTTCCCAGTCATAAATGGAGTTGAATCACATGCAGTTTGTGGTCCTACGAGCAAGAGTTGTTTTCTGGGAAGGAAAGTCACTATTGCGCTCCCATTGCCACACACAGTGCAAATAGCACTCGCATCTGTTCCCACCAAGTACAGTGTATCAGACTGAAGAGGAGCTACTGTTCTTTTCAGTTTCCTAAGCAGAGTTTAACTAGATAAGGCCCATGTGTGTAGGAAGCACAGTTCTTTTGTTCTGCGCAAGCTCACTGTTGAACACCATAGGAAACACAATAGAGTAGAATAGTGCTCTTTTCTCAAAAGCAGAGTGTGTTTCATGTAAGGCGAGCTAGCATTTGTTTCCCAGTCCTAAACGGAGTTGAATCACATGCAGTTTCTGTTCCTATGAGCAAGAGTTGTTTTCTGGTAAGGAAAGTCACTATTGGGCTCCCTTTGCCATACACAGTGCAAATAGCACTGGCGTCTGTTCCCAGCAAGTACAGTGTATCGGACTGAAGAGGAGCTACTGTTCTTGTCAGTGTCCTAAGCAGAGTTGAATTACATATGGTCCATGTGTGTAGGAAGCACTGTTCTTTGTTCTGAGCAAGCTCACTTTTTGGACCCCATAGGAAACACAGTAGAGTAGAAGAGTGCTCTTTTCTCAAAAGTAGAGAGTGTTTATTGTAAGGCGAGCTAGCGTTTGTTTCCCAGTCCTAAATGGAGTTGAATCACATGCAGTTTCTGGTCCTACGAGCAAGAGTTGTTTTCTGGTAAGGAAAGTCACTATTGCGCTCCCATTGCCATACACAATGCAAATAGCACTCGCGTCTGTTCCCAGCAAGTACAGTGTATTGGACTGAAGAGGAGCTACTGTTCTTGTCAGTTTCCTAAGCAGAGTTGAACTAGATAAAGCCCGTGTGTGTAGGAAGCACAGTTCTTATGTTCTGAGCAAGCTCACTGTTCTGGCCCTATAGGAAACACAGTAGAGTAGAAGAGTGCTCTTTTCTCAAAAGCAGAGTGTGTTTCTTGTAAGGCGAGCTAGCGTTTGTTTCCTAGTCCTAAATGGAGTTGAATCACATGCAGTTTCTGGTCCTATGAACAAGAGTTGTTTTCTGGTAAGGAAAGTCACTATTGTGCTCCCATTGCCATACACAGGGCAAATAGCACTGGCGTCTGTTCCCAACAAGTACAGTGTATTGGACTGAATAGGAGCTACTGTTCTTGTCAGTTTCCTAAGCAGAGTTGAACTACATATGGTCCTTGTGTGTAGGAAGCACAGTTCTTTTGTTCTGAGCAAGCTCACTGTTCGGACCCCATAGGAAACACAGTAGAGTAGAAGAGTGCTCTTTTCTCAAAAGCAGAGTGTGTTTCTTGTAAGGCGAGCTAGCGTTTTTTTCCTAGTCCTAAATGGAGTTGAATCACATACAGTTTCTTTTTCTACGAACAAGAGTTGTTTTTTGGTTAGTGAAGTCACATTGCGCTCCCATTGACTTTCACAGTGCAAATAGCACTCCCGTCTGTTCCCAGCAAGTACAGTGTATTGGACTGAATAGGTGCTACTGTTCTTGTCAGTGTCCTAAGCAGAGTTGAACTAGATATGATCCGTGTGTGTAGGAAGCACAGTTCTTTTGTTCTGAGCAAGCTCACTGTTTGGACCCCATAGGAAACACAGTAGAGTAGAAGAGTGCTCTTTTCTCTAAAGCAGAGTATGTTTCTTGTAAGGCGAGCTAGCGTTTGTTTCCCAGTCCTAAATGGAGTTGAATCCCATGCAGTTTCTGCTACTACGAGCAAGAGTTGTTTTATGGTAAGAAGAGTCACTATTGCGCTGCCATTGCCATACACAGGACAAATAGCACTGGCGTCTGTTCGCAGCATGTACAGTGTATTGGACTGAAGAGGATCTACTGTTCTTGTCAGGTTCCTATGCAGAATTGAACTAGATATGGCCGTGTGTGTAGGTAGCACAGTTCTTTTGTTCTGAGCAAGCTCACTGTTCGGACCCCATAGGAAACACAGTAGAGTAGAAGAGTGCTCTTTTCTCAAAAGCAGAGTGTGTTTTTTGTAAAGCAAGCTATCGTTTGTTTCCAAGTCCTAAATGGAGTTGAATCCCATGCAGTTTCTGCTACTATGAGCAAGAGTTGTTTTCTGGTAAGGAATGTCACTATTGTGCTCCCTTTGACATACACAGTGCAAATAGCACTGGCGTATGTTCCCAGCAAGTACAGTGTATCGGACTGAAGAAGAGCTACTGTTCTTGTCAGTTTCCTAAGCAGAGTTGAACTAGATATGGCCCGTTTGTTTAGGAAGCACAGTTATTATGTTCTGAGAAAGCTCACTGTTCTGGCCCTATAGGAAACACAGTAGAGAAGAAGAGTGCTCTTTTCTCTAAAGCAGAGTGTGTTTCTTGTAAGGCGAGCTAGCGTTTGTTTCCCAGTCCTAAATGGAGTTGAGTTACATGCCGTTTTTGGTCCTATGAGCAAGAGTTGTTTTCTGGTAAGACGAGTCACTATTGTGCTCCAATTGCCATACACAGTGCAAGTAGCACGCGCGTCTGTTCTCAGCAAGTACAGTGTATCTGACTGAAGAGCAGCTACTGTTCTTGTCAGTTTCCTAAGCAGAGTTGAACTAGATATGGCCCGTGTGTGTAGGAAGCACAGTTATTATGTTCTGAGCAAGCTCACTGTTCTGGCCCTATAGGAAACACAGTATAGTAGAAGAGTGCTATTTTCTCTAAAGCAGAGTGTGTTTCTTGTAAGGCGAACTCGCGTTTGTTTCCCAGTCCTAAATAGAGTTGAGTCACAGGCAGTTTTTGGTCCTACGAGCAAGAGATGTTTTCTGGTAAGAAGAGTCACTATTGCACTCCAAATGACATACACAGTGCAAATAGCACTCGCGTCTGTTCCCAGCAAGCACAGTGTATTGGACTGAATAGGAGCTACTGTTCTTGCCAGTTTCCTAAGCAGAGTTGAACTAGATATGGTCCATGTGTGTAGGAAGCACAGTTCTTTTGTTCTGAGCAAGCTCACTGTTTGGACCCCATAGGAAACACAGTAGAGTAGAAGAGTGCTCTTTTCTCAAAAGCAGAGTGTGTTTCTTGTAAGGCGAGCTAGCGTTTGTTTCCCAGTCCTAAATGGAGTTGAATCACATGCAGTTTGTGGTCCTACGAGAAAGAGTTGTTTTCTGGTAAGGAAAGTCACTATTGTGCTCCCATTGCCATACACAGGACAAATAGCATTCACGTCTCTTCCCAGCAAGTACAGTGTATTGGACTGAATAGGAACTACTGTTCTTGTCAGTTTCCTAAGCAGAGTTGAACTAGATATGGCCCGTGTGTTTAGGAATCACAGTTATTATGTTCTGAGAAAGCTCACTGTTTTGGCCCTATAGGAAACACAGTAGAGAAGATGAGTGCTCTTTTCTCTAAAGCAGAGTGTGTTTCTTGTAAGGCAAGCTCACGTTTGTTTCCCAGTCCTAAATGAGTTGAGTCACATGCAGTTTTTGGTCCTACGAGCAAGAGTTGTTTTCTGGTAAGAAGAGTCACTATTGTGCTCCAAATGCCATACACAGTGCAAATAGCACTCGCGTCTGTTCCCAGCAAGTACAGTGTAATGAACTGAAGAGTAGCTACCTTTCGTGTCAGTTTCCTAAGCAGAGTTTAACTAGATATGGTCCATGTGTGTAGGAAGCACAGTTCTTTGTTCTGAGCAAGCTCACTCTTTGAACTCCATAGGAAACACAGTAGAGTAGAAGAGTGCTCTTTTCTCAAAAGCAGAGAGTGTTTCTTGTAAGGCGAGCTAGCATTTGTTTCCCAGTCATAAATGGAGTTGAATCACATGCAGTTTGTGGTCCTAGTTGCAAGAGTTGTTTTCTGGTAAGGAAAGTCACTATTGTGCTCCCATTGCCACACACAGTGCAAACAGCACTCTCATCTGTTCCCACCAAGTTCAGTGTATCAGACTGAAGAGGAGCTACTGTTCTTGTCAGTTTCCTAAGCAGAGTTGAACTAGATATGGCCCATGTGTGTAGGAAGCACAGTTATTATGTTCTGAGCAAGCTCACTGTTCGGACCCCATAGGAAACACAGTAGAGTAGAAGAGTGCTCTTTTCTCAAAAGCAGAGTGTGTTTCTTGTAAGGCGAGCTAGCGTTTGTTTCCCAGTCCTAAATGTAGTTGAACCACATGCAGTTTGTGGTCCTACGAGAAAGAGTTGCTTTCTGGTAAGGAAAGTACTATTGTGCTCCCATTGCCATTCACAGGACAAATAGCATTCGCGTCTGTTCCCAGCAAGTACAGTGTATTGGACTGAATAGGAACTACTGTTCTTGTCAGTTTCCTAAGCAGAGTTGAACTAGAAATGATCCGTGTGTGTAGGAAGCACAGTTCTTTTGTTCCGAGCAAGCTCACTGTTTTGACCCCATAGAAAACACAGTAGAGTAGAAGAGTGCTCTTTTCTCTAAAGCAGAGTGTGTTTCTTGTAAGGCGAGCTAGCGTTTGTTTCCCAGTCCTAAATGGCATTGAATCACATGAAGTTTGTGGTCCTACGAGCAAGAAATGTTTTCTGGTAGGAATGTCACTATTGCGCTCCCATTGCCAGACACAGTGCAAATAGCACATGCGTCTGTTCCCAGCAAGTTCAGTGTATCGGACTGAAGAGGAGCTACTGTTCTTGTCAGTTTCCTAAGCAGAGTTGAACTAGATAAGGCCCGTGTGTGTAGGAAGCACAGTTCTTATGTTCTGAGCAAGCTCACTCTTCTGGCCCTATAGGAAACACAGTAGAGTAGAAGAGTGCTCTTTTCTCAAAAGCAGAGTGTGTTTCTTCTAAGGCGAGCTAGAGTTTGTTTCCCAGTCCTGAATGGAGTTGAGTCACATGCAGTTTTTTGTCCTACGAGCAAGAGTTGTTTTATGGTAAGACGAGTCACTATTGTGCTCCAATTGCCATACACAGTGCAAGTAGCACGCGCGTCTGTTCTCAGCAAGTACAGTGTATCTGACTGAAGAGGAGCTACTGTTCTTGTCAGTTTCCTAAGCAGAGTTGAACTAGATATGGCCCGTGTGTGTAGGAAGCACCGTCATTATGTTCTGAGCAAGCTCACTGTTCTGGCCCTATAGGAAACCAGTAGAGTAGAAGAGTGCTATTTTCTCTAAAGCAGAGTGTGTTTCTTGTAAGGCGAGCTTGCGTTTGTTTCCCAGTCCTAAATGGAGTTGAATCACATGCAGTTTGTGGTCCTACGATCAAGAGTTGCTTTCTGGTAAGGAATGTCACTATTGCGCTCCCATTGCCATACACAGGACAAATAGCATTCCCGTCTGTTCCCAGCAAGTACAGTGTATTGGACTGAACAGGAACTACTGTTCTTATCAGTTTCCTAAGCAGAGTTGAACTACATATGGTCCGTGTGTGTAGGAAGCACAGTTCTTTTGTTCTGAGCAAGCTCACTGTTTTGACCCCATAGGAAACACAGTAGAGTAGAAGAGTGCTCTTTTCTCAAAAGCAGAGTGTGTTTCTTGTAAGGCGCGCTACCGTTTGTTTCCCAGTCCTAAATGGCGTTGAATCACATGCAGTTTGTGGTCCTATGAGCAAGAAATGTTTTCTGGTAGGAAAGTCACTATTGCGCTCCCATTGCCAGACACAGTGCAAATAGCACTCGCATCTGTTCCCACCAAGTACAGTGTGTCAGACTGAAGAGGAGGTACTGTTCTTGTCAGTTTCCTAAGCAGAGTTGAACTAGATATGGCCCATGTGTGTAGGAAGCACAGTTATTATGTTCTGAGCAAGCTCACTGTTCGGACCCCATAGGAAACACAGTAGAGTAGAAGAGTGCTCTTTTTTTCAAAAGCAGAGTGTGTTTCTTGTAAGGCGAGCTAGCGTTTGTTTCCCAGTACTAAATGTAGTTGAATCACATGCAGTTTGTGGTCCTACGAGGAAGAGTTGTTTTCTGGTAAAGAAAGTCACTATTGTGCTCCCATTGCCATTCACAGGACAAATAGCATTCGCGTCTGTTCCCAGCAAGTACAGTGTATTGGACTGAATAGGAACTACTGTTCTTGTCAATTTCATAAGCAGAGTTGAACTAGAAATGATCCGTGTGTGTAGGAAGCACAGTTCTTTTGTTCCGAGCAAGCTCACTGTTTTGACCCCATAGAAAACACAGTAGAGTAGAAGAGTGCTCTTTTCTAAAAAGCAGAGTGTGTTTCTTGTAAGGCGAGCTAGCATTTGTTTCCCAGTCCTAAATGGAGTGGATTCATATGCAGTTTCTGGTCCTACGAGCAACAGTTGTTTTATGGTAAGATTAGTCACTATTGCGCTGGCATTGCCATACACAGGACAAATAGCACTGGCGTCTGTTCCCAGCAAGTACAGTGTATTGGACTGAAGAGGATCTACCGTTCTTGTCAGTTTCCTAAGCAGAATTTAACTAGATATGGCCGTGTGTGTAGGAAGCACAGTTCTTTTGTTCTGAGCAAGCTCACTGTTCGGACCCCATAGGAAACACAGTAGAGTAGAAGAGTGCTCATTTCTCAAAAGCAGAGTGTGTTTCTTGTAAGGCGAGCTAGCATTGGTTTCCCAGTCCTAAATGGAGTTGAATCACATGCAGTTTGTGGTCCTACGAGCAAGAGTTGTTTTATGGTAAGAATAGTCACTATTGCGCTGCCATTGCCATACACAGGACAAATAGCACTGGCGTCTGTTCCCAGCAAGTACAGTGTATTGGACTGAAGAGGATCTACTGTTCTTGTCAGGTTCCTAGGCAGAATTGAACTAGGTATGGCCCTGTGTATAGGAAGCACAGTTCTTTTGTTCTGAGCAAGCTCACTGTTCGGACCCCATAGGAAACACAGTAGAGTAGAAGAGTGTTCTTTTCTCAAAAGCAGAGTGTGTTTCTTGTAAGGCGAGCTAGCGTTTGTTTCCCAGTCCTAAATGGAGTTGAATCACATGCAGTTTCTGGTCCTACGAGCAAGAGTTGTTTTCTGGTAAGGAAAGTCACTATTGCGCTCCCATTGCCATACACAGTGCAAATAGCACTCGCGTCTGTTCCCAGCAAGTACAGTGTATCGGACTGAAGAGGAGATACTGTTCTTGTCAGTTTCCTAAGCAGAGTTGAACTAGATAAAGCCCGTGTGTGTAGGAAGCACAGTTCTTATGTTCTGAGCAAGCTCACTGTTCTGGCCCTATAGGAAACACAGTACAGTAGAAGAGTGCTCTTTTCTCAAAAGCAGAGTGTGTTTCTTGTAAGGCGAGCTAGCGTTTGTTTCCTAGTCCTAAATGGAGTTGAATCACATGCAGTTTCTGGTCCTACGTACAAGAGTTGTTTTCTGGAAAGGAAAGTCACTATTGTGCTCCCATTGCCATACACAGGGCAAATAGCACTCGCGTATTTTCCCAGCAAGTACAGTGTATTGGACTGAATAGGAGCTACTGTTCTTGTCAGTTTCCTAAGCAGAGTTGAACTACATATGGTCCTTGTGTGTAGGAAGCACAGTTCTTTTGTTCTGAGCAAGCTCACTGTTCGGACCCCATAGGAAACACAGTAGAGTAGAAGAGTGCTCTTTTCTCAAAAGCAGAGTGTGTTTCTTGTAAGGCGAGCTAGCGTTTTTTTCCTAGTCCTAAATGGAGTTGAATCACATACAGTTTCTTTTTCTACGAACAAGAGTTGTTTTTTGGTAAGGAAAGTCACATTGCGCTCCCATTGACTTTCACAGTGCAAATAGCACTCCCGTCTGTTCCCAGCAAGTACAGTGTATTGGACTGAATAGGTGCTACTGTTCTTGTCAGTGTCCTAAGCAGAGTTGAACTAGATATGATCCGTGTGTGTAGGAAGCACAGTTCTTTTGTTCTGAGCAAGCTCACTGTTTGGACCCTATAGCAAACACAGTAGAGTAGAAGAGTGCTCTTTTCTCTAAAGCAGAGTATGTTTCTTGTAAGGCGAGCTAGCGTTTGTTTCCCAGTCCTAAATGGAGTTGAATCCCATGCAGTTTCTGCTACTACGAGCAAGAGTTGTTTTATGGTAAGAAGAGTCACTATTGCGCTGCCATTGCCATACACAGGACAAATAGCACTGGCGTCTGTTCGCAGCAAGTACAGTGTATTGGACTGAAGAGGATCTACTGTTCTTGTCAGGTTCCTAAGCAGAATTGAACTAGATATGGCCGTGTGTGTAGGAAGCACAGTTCTTTTGTTCTGAGCAAGCTCACTGTTCGGACCCCATAGGAAACACAGTAGAGTAGAAGAGTGCTCTTTTCTCAAAAGCAGAGTGTGTTTTTTGTAAAGCAAGCTATCGTTTGTTTCCAAGTCCTAAATGGAGTTGAATCCCATGCAGTTTCTGGTCCTACGAGCAAGAGTTGTTTTCTGGTAAGGAATGTCACTATTGTGCTCCCTTTGACATACACAGTGCAAATAGCACTGGCGTATGTTCCCAGCAAGTACAGTGTATCGGACTGAAGAAGAGCTACTGTTCTTGTCAGTTTCCTAAGCAGAGTTGGACTAGATATGGCCCGTGTGTTTAGAAAGCACAGTTATTATGTTCTGAGAAAGCTCACTGTTCTGGCCCTATAGGAAACACAGTAGAGAAGAAGAGTGCTCTTTTCTCTAAAGCAGAGTGTGTTTCTTGTAAGGCGAGCTAGCGTTTGTTTCCCAGTCCTAAATGGAGTTGAGTTACATGCCGTTTTTGGTCCTATGAGCAAGAGTTGTTTTCTGGTAAGACGAGTCACTATTGTGCTCCAATTGCCATACACAGTGCAAGTAGCACGCGCGTCTTTTCTCAGCAAGTACAGTGTATCTGACTGAAGAGCAGCTACTGTTCTTGTCAGTTTCCTAAGCAGAGTTGAACTAGATATGGCCCGTGTGTGTAGGAAGCACAGTTATTATGTTCTGAGCAAGCTCACTGTTCTGGCCCTATAGGAAACACAGTATAGTAGAAGAGTGCTCTTTTCTCAAAAGCAGAGTGTGTTTCTTGTAAGGCGAGCTCGCGTTTGTTTCCCAGTCCTAAATGGAGTTGAGTCACAGGCAGTTTTTGGTCCTACGAGCAAGAGATGTTTTCTGGTAAGAAGAGTCACTATTGCACTCCAAATGCCATACACAGTGCAAATAGCACTCTCGTCTGTTCCCAGCAAGCACAGTGTATTGGACTGAATAGGAGCTACTGTTCTTGTCAGTTTCCTAAGCAGAGTTGAACTAGATATGGTCCATGTGTGTAGGAAGCACAGTTCTTTTGTTCTGAGCAAGCTCACTGTTTGGACCCCATAGGAAACACAGTAGAGTAGAAGAGTGCTCTTTTCTCAAAAGCAGAGTGTGTTTCTTGCAAGGCGAGCTAGCGTTTGTTTCCCAGTCCTAAATGGAGTTGAATCACATGCAGTTTGTGGTCCTACGAGAAAGAGTTGTTTTCTGGTAAGGAAAGTCACTATTGTGCTCCCATTGCCATACACAGGACAAATAGCATTCGCGTCTCTTCCCAGCAAGTACAGTGTATTGGACTGAATAGGAACTACTGTTCTTGTCAGTTTCCTAAGCAGAGTTGAACTACATATGGTCCGTGTGTGTAGGAAGCACAGTTATTTTGTTCCGAGCAAGCTCACTGTTTTGACCCCATAGGAAACACAGTAGAGTAGAAGAGTGCTCTTTTCTCTAAAGCAGAGTGTGTTTCTTGTAAGGCGGGCTAGCGTTTGTTTCCCAGTCCTAAATGGCGTTGATTCACATGCAGTTTGTGGTCCTACGAGCAAGAAATGTTTTCTGGTAGTAAAGTCACTATTGCGCTCCCATTGCCAGACACAGTACAAATAGCACATGCGTCTGTTCCCAGCAAGTACAGTGTATCGGACTGAAGAGGAGCTACTGTTCTTGTCAGTTTCCTAAGCAGAGTTGAACTAGATAAGACCCGTGTGTGTAGGCAGCACAGTTCTTATGTTCTGAGCAAGCTCACTGTTCTGGCCCTA
The DNA here is from genome assembly GCF_949786415.1 of Peromyscus eremicus. Classification (NCBI taxonomy): domain Eukaryota; kingdom Metazoa; phylum Chordata; class Mammalia; order Rodentia; family Cricetidae; genus Peromyscus; species Peromyscus eremicus. The sequence goes on along the minus strand of NW_026736387.1, from coordinate 9,738 downwards.
TAGGAAACACAGTAGAGTAGAAGAGTGCTCTTTTCTCAAAAGCAGAGTGTGTTTCTTGTAAGGCGAGCTAGAGTTTGTTTCCCAGTCCTAAATGGAGTTGAGTCACATGCAGTTTTTTGTCCTACGAGCAAGAGTTGTTTTCTGGTAAGAAGAGTCACTATTGTGCTCCAAATGCCATACACAGTGCAAATAGCACTCGCGTCTGTTCCCAGCAAGTACAGTGTATTGAACTGAAGAGGAGCTACTGTTCATGTCAGTTTCCTAAGCAGAGTTGAACTAGATATGGTCCATGTGTGTAGGAAGCAAAGTTCTTTGTTCTGAGCAAGCTCACTGTTTGGACTCCATAGGAAACACAGTAGAGTAGAAGAGTGCTCTTTTCTCAAAAGCAGAGAGTGTTTCTTGTAAGGCGAGCTAGCATTTGTTTCCCAGTCATAAATGGAGTTGAATCACATGCAGTTTGTGGTCCTAGGTGCAAGAGTTGTTTTCTGGTAAGGAAAGTCACTATTGCGCTCCCATTGCCACACACAGTGCAAATAGCACTCGCATCTGTTCCCACCAAGTACAGTGTATCAGACTGAAGAGGAGCTACTGTTCTTGTCAGTTTCCTAAGCAGAGTTGAACTAGATATGGCCCATGTGTGTAGGAAGCACAGTTATTATGTTCTGAGCAAGCTCACTGTTCGGACCCCATAGGAAACACTGTAGAGTAGAAGAGTGCTCTTTTCTCAAAAGCAGAGTGTGTTTCTTGTAAGGCGAGCTAGCGTTTGTTTCCCAGTCCTAAATGTAGTTGAATCACATGCAGTTTGTGGTCCTACGAGAAAGAGTTGTTTTCTGGTAAGGAAAGTCACTATTGTGCTCCCATTGCCATTCACAGGACAAATAGCATTCGCGTCTGTTCCCAGCAAGTACAGTGTATTGGACTGAATAGGAACTACTGTTCTTGTCAGTTTCATAAGCAGAGTTGAACTAGAAATGATCCGTGTGTTTAGGAAGCACAGTTCTTTTGTTCTGAGCAAGCTCACTGTTTTGACCCCATAGAAAACACAGTAGAGTAGAAGAGTGCTCTTTTCTCTAAAGCAGAGTGTGTTTCTTGTAAGGCGAGCTAGCGTTTGTTTCCCACTCCTAAATGGCGTTGAATCACATGCAGTTTGTGGTCCCATGAGCAAGAATTGTTTTCTGCTAGGAATGTCACTATTGCGCTCCCATTGCCAGACGCAGTGCAAATAGCACATGCGTCTATTCACAGCAAGTACAGTGTATCGGACTGAAGAGGAGCTACTGTTCTAGTCAGTTTCCTAAGCAGAGTTGAACTAGATAAGGCCCGTGTGTGTAGGAAGCACAGTTCTTATGTTCTGAGCAAGCTCACTGTTCTGGCCCTATAGGAAACACAGTAGAGTAGAAGAGTGCTCTTTTCTCAAAAGCAGAGTGTGTTTCTTGTAAGGCGAGCTAGAGTTTGTTTCCCAGTCCTAAATGGAGTTGAGTCACATGCAGTTTTTTGTCCTACGAGCAAGAGTTGTTTTCTGGTAAGACGAGTCACTATTGTGCTCCAATTGCCATACACAGTGCAAGTAGCACGCGCGTCTGTTCTCAGCAAGTACATTGTATCTGACTGAAGAGGAGCTACTGTTCTTGTCAGTTTCCTAAGCAGAGTGGAACTAGATATGGCCCGTGTGTGTAGGAAGCACAGTTATTATGTTCTGAGCAAGCTCACTGTTCTGGCCCTATAGGAAACCAGTATAGTAGAAGAGTGCTATTTTCTCTAAAGCAGAGTGTGTTTCTTGTAAGGCGAGCTCGCGTTTGTTTCCCAGTCCTAAATGGAGTTGAGTCACAGGCAGTTTTTGGTCCTACGAGCAAGAGTTGTTTTCTGGTAAGAAGAGTCACTATTGCGCTCCAAATGCCATACACAGTGCAAAGAGCACTCGCGTCTGTTCCCAGCAAGCACAGTGTATTGGACTGAATAGGAGCTACTGTTCTTGTCAGTTTCCTAAGCAGAGTTGAACTAGATATGGTCCATGTGTGTAGGAAGCACAGTTCTTTTGTTCTGAGCAAGCTCACTGTATGGACCCCATAGGAAACACAGTAGAGTAGAAGAGTGCTCTTTTCTCAAAAACGGAGTGTGTTTCTCGTAAGGCGAGCTAGCGTTTGTTTCCCAGTCCTAAATGGAGTTGAATCACATGCAGTTTGTGGTCCTACGAGCAAGAGTTGCTTTCTGGTAAGGAAAGTCACTATTGCGCTCCCATTGCCATTAACAGGACAAATAGCATTCGCGTCTGTTCCCAGCAAGTACAGTGTATTGGACTGAATAGGAACTACTGTTCTTGTCAGTTTCCTAAGCAGATTTGAACTACATATGGTCCGTGTGTGTAGGAAGCACAGTTATTTTGTTCCGAGCAAGCTCACTGTTTTAACCCCATAGGAAACACAGTAGAGTAGAAGAGTGCTCTTTTCTCTAAAGCAGAGTGTGGTTCTTGTAAGGCGTGCTAGCGTTTGTTTCCCAGTCCTAAATGGCGTTGAATCACATGCAGTTTGTGGTCCTATGAGCAAGAAATGTTTTCTGGTAGGAAAGTCACTATTGCGCTCCCATTGCCAGACACAGTGCAAATAGCACATGCGTTTGTTCCCAGCAATACAGTGTATCGGACTGAAGAGGAGATACTGTTCTTGTCAGTTTCCAAATCAGAGTTGAACTAGATAAGGCCCGTGTGTGTAGGAAGCACAGTTCTTATGTTCTGAGCAAGCTCACTGTTCTGGCCCTATAGGAAACACAGTAGAGTAGAAGAGTGCTCTTTTCTCTAAAGCAGAGTGTGTTTCTTGTAAGGCGAGCTAGCGTTTGTTTCCCAGTCCTAAATGGAGTTGAATCCCATGCAATTTCTGGTACTACGAGCAAGAGTTGTTTTCTGGTAAGAAGAGTCACTGTTGCGCTGCCATTGCCATACACAGGACAAATAGCACTGGCTTCTGTTCGCAGCAAGTACAGTGTATTGGACTGAAGATGATCTACTGTTATTGTCAGTTTCCTAAGCACAGTTGAACTAGATATTGCCTTGTGTGTAGGAAGCACAGTTCTTTTGTTCTGAGGAAGCTCACTGTTCGGACACCATAGGAAACACAGTAGAGTAGAAGAGTGCTCTTTTCTCTAAAGCAGAGTGTGTTTCTTGTAAGGGGAGCTAGCGTTTGTTTCCTAGTCCTAAATGGAGTTGAATCACATGCAGTTTCTTGTCCTACGAACAAGAGTTGTTTTCTGGTAAGGAAAGTCACTATTGCGCTCCCATTGCCATACACAGAGCAAATAGCACTCGCGTATTTTCCAAGCAAGTACAGTGTATTGGACTGAATAGGAGCTACTGTTCTTGTCAGTTTCCTAAGCAGAGTTGAACTACATATGGTCCTTGTGTGTAGGAAGCACAGTTCTTTTGTTCCTAGCAAGCTCACTGTTCGGACCCCATAGGAAACACAGTAGAGTAGAAGAGTGCTCTTTTCTCTAAAGCAGAGTGTGTTTCTTGTAAGGCGAGCTATCGTTTGTTTCCTAGTCCTAAATGGAGTTGAATCACATGCAGTTTCTGGTCCTACGACAAGAGTTGTTTTCTGGTAAGATGAGTCACTATTGTGCTCCAATTGCCATACACAGTGCAAAGAGCACTCCCGTATGTTCCCAGCAAGCACAGTGTATTGGACTGAATAGGAGCTACTGTTCTTGTCAGTTTCCTAAGCAGAGTTGAACTAGATATGGTCCATGTGTGTAGGAAGCACAGTTCTTTTGTTCTGAGCAAGCTCACTGTTTGGACACCATAGGAAACACAGTAGAGTAGAAGAGTGCTCTTTTCTCTAAAGCAGAGTGTGTTTCTTGTAAGGCGGGCTAGCGTTTGTTTCCCAGTCCTAAATGGCGTTGATTCACATGCAGTTTGTGGTCCTACGAGCAAGAAATGTTTTCTGGTAGGAAAGTCACTATTGCGCTCCCATTGCCAGACACAGTACAAATAGCACATGCGTCTGTTCCCAGCAAGTACAGTGTATCGGACTGAAGAGGAGCTACTGTTCTTGTCAGTTTCCTAAGCAGATTTGAACTAGATAAGACCCGTGTGTGTAGGCAGCACAGTTCTTATGTTCTCAGCAAGCTCACTGTTCTGGCCCTATAGGAAAAACAGTAGAGTAGAAGAGTGCTCTTTTCTCAAAAGCAGAGTGTGTTTCTTGTAAGGCGAGCTAGAGTTTGTTTCCCAGTCCTAAATGGAGTTGAGTCACATGCAGTTTTTTGTCCTACCAGCAAGAGTTGTTTTCTGGTAAGAAGAGTCACTATTGTGCTCCAAATGCCATACACAGTGCAAATAGCACTCGCGTCTGTTCCCAGCAAGTACAGTGTATTGAACTGAAGAGGAGCTACTGTTCATGTCAGTTTCCTAAGCAGAGTTGAACTAGATATGGTCCATGTGTGTAGGAAGCAAAGTTCTTTGTTCTGAGCAAGCTCACTGTTTGGACTCCATAGGAAACACAGTAGAGTAGAAGAGTGCTCTTTTCTCAAAAGCAGAGAGTGTTTCTTGTAAGGCGAGCTAGCATTTGTTTCCCAGTCATAAATGGAGTTGAATCACATGCAGTTTGTGGTCCTAGGTGCAAGAGTTGTTTTCTGGTAAGGAAAGTCACTATTGCGCTCCCATTGCCACACACAGTGCAAATAGCACTCGCATCTGTTCCCACCAAGTACAGTGTATCAGACTGAAGAGGAGCTACTGTTCTTGTCAGTTTCCTAAGCAGAGTTGAACTAGATATGGCCCATGTGTGTAGGAAGCACAGTTATTATGTTCTGAGCAAGCTCACTGTTCGGACCCCATAGGAAACACTGTAGAGTAGAAGAGTGCTCTTTTCTCAAAAGCAGAGTGTGTTTCTTGTAAGGCGAGCTAGCGTTTGTTTCCCAGTCCTAAATGTAGTTGAATCACATGCAGTTTGTGGTCCTACGAGAAAGAGTTGTTTTCTGGTAAGGAAAGTCACTATTGTGCTCCCATTGCCATTCACAGGACAAATAGCATTCGCGTCTGTTCCCAGCAAGTACAGTGTATTGGACTGAATAGGAACTACTGTTCTTGTCAGTTTCATAAGCAGAGTTGAACTAGAAATGATCCGTGTGTTTAGGAAGCACAGTTCTTTTGTTCTGAGCAAGCTCACTGTTTTGACCCCATAGAAAACACAGTAGAGTAGAAGAGTGCTCTTTTCTCTAAAGCAGAGTGTGTTTCTTGTAAGGCGAGCTAGCGTTTGTTTCCCACTCCTAAATGGCGTTGAATCACATGCAGTTTGTGGTCCCATGAGCAAGAATTGTTTTCTGCTAGGAATGTCACTATTGCGCTCCCATTGCCAGACGCAGTGCAAATAGCACATGCGTCTATTCACAGCAAGTACAGTGTATCGGACTGAAGAGGAGCTACTGTTCTAGTCAGTTTCCTAAGCAGAGTTGAACTAGATAAGGCCCGTGTGTGTAGGAAGCACAGTTCTTATGTTCTGAGCAAGCTCACTGTTCTGGCCCTATAGGAAACACAGTAGAGTAGAAGAGTGCTCTTTTCTCAAAAGCAGAGTGTGTTTCTTGTAAGGCGAGCTAGAGTTTGTTTCCCAGTCCTAAATGGAGTTGAGTCACATGCAGTTTTTTGTCCTACGAGCAAGAGTTGTTTTCTGGTAAGACGAGTCACTATTGTGCTCCAATTGCCATACACAGTGCAAGTAGCACGCGCGTCTGTTCTCAGCAAGTACATTGTATCTGACTGAAGAGGAGCTACTGTTCTTGTCAGTTTCCTAAGCAGAGTGGAACTAGATATGGCCCGTGTGTGTAGGAAGCACAGTTATTATGTTCTGAGCAAGCTCACTGTTCTGGCCCTATAGGAAACCAGTATAGTAGAAGAGTGCTATTTTCTCTAAAGCAGAGTGTGTTTCTTGTAAGGCGAGCTCGCGTTTGTTTCCCAGTCCTAAATGGAGTTGAGTCACAGGCAGTTTTTGGTCCTACGAGCAAGAGTTGTTTTCTGGTAAGAAGAGTCACTATTGCGCTCCAAATGCCATACACAGTGCAAAGAGCACTCGCGTCTGTTCCCAGCAAGCACAGTGTATTGGACTGAATAGGAGCTACTGTTCTTGTCAGTTTCCTAAGCAGAGTTGAACTAGATATGGTCCATGTGTGTAGGAAGCACAGTTCTTTTGTTCTGAGCAAGCTCACTGTATGGACCCCATAGGAAACACAGTAGAGTAGAAGAGTGCTCTTTTCTCAAAAACGGAGTGTGTTTCTCGTAAGGCGAGCTAGCGTTTGTTTCCCAGTCCTAAATGGAGTTGAATCACATGCAGTTTGTGGTCCTACGAGCAAGAGTTGCTTTCTGGTAAGGAAAGTCACTATTGCGCTCCCATTGCCATTAACAGGACAAATAGCATTCGCGTCTGTTCCCAGCAAGTACAGTGTATTGGACTGAATAGGAACTACTGTTCTTGTCAGTTTCCTAAGCAGATTTGAACTACATATGGTCCGTGTGTGTAGGAAGCACAGTTATTTTGTTCCGAGCAAGCTCACTGTTTTAACCCCATAGGAAACACAGTAGAGTAGAAGAGTGCTCTTTTCTCTAAAGCAGAGTGTGGTTCTTGTAAGGCGTGCTAGCGTTTGTTTCCCAGTCCTAAATGGCGTTGAATCACATGCAGTTTGTGGTCCTATGAGCAAGAAATGTTTTCTGGTAGGAAAGTCACTATTGCGCTCCCATTGCCAGACACAGTGCAAATAGCACATGCGTTTGTTCCCAGCAATACAGTGTATCGGACTGAAGAGGAGATACTGTTCTTGTCAGTTTCCAAATCAGAGTTGAACTAGATAAGGCCCGTGTGTGTAGGAAGCACAGTTCTTATGTTCTGAGCAAGCTCACTGTTCTGGCCCTATAGGAAACACAGTAGAGTAGAAGAGTGCTCTTTTCTCTAAAGCAGAGTGTGTTTCTTGTAAGGCGAGCTAGCGTTTGTTTCCCAGTCCTAAATGGAGTTGAATCCCATGCAATTTCTGGTACTACGAGCAAGAGTTGTTTTCTGGTAAGAAGAGTCACTGTTGCGCTGCCATTGCCATACACAGGACAAATAGCACTGGCTTCTGTTCGCAGCAAGTACAGTGTATTGGACTGAAGATGATCTACTGTTATTGTCAGTTTCCTAAGCACAGTTGAACTAGATATTGCCTTGTGTGTAGGAAGCACAGTTCTTTTGTTCTGAGGAAGCTCACTGTTCGGACACCATAGGAAACACAGTAGAGTAGAAGAGTGCTCTTTTCTCTAAAGCAGAGTGTGTTTCTTGTAAGGGGAGCTAGCGTTTGTTTCCTAGTCCTAAATGGAGTTGAATCACATGCAGTTTCTTGTCCTACGAACAAGAGTTGTTTTCTGGTAAGGAAAGTCACTATTGCGCTCCCATTGCCATACACAGAGCAAATAGCACTCGCGTATTTTCCAAGCAAGTACAGTGTATTGGACTGAATAGGAGCTACTGTTCTTGTCAGTTTCCTAAGCAGAGTTGAACTACATATGGTCCTTGTGTGTAGGAAGCACAGTTCTTTTGTTCCTAGCAAGCTCACTGTTCGGACCCCATAGGAAACACAGTAGAGTAGAAGAGTGCTCTTTTCTCTAAAGCAGAGTGTGTTTCTTGTAAGGCGAGCTATCGTTTGTTTCCTAGTCCTAAATGGAGTTGAATCACATGCAGTTTCTGGTCCTACGACAAGAGTTGTTTTCTGGTAAGATGAGTCACTATTGTGCTCCAATTGCCATACACAGTGCAAAGAGCACTCCCGTATGTTCCCAGCAAGCACAGTGTATTGGACTGAATAGGAGCTACTGTTCTTGTCAGTTTCCTAAGCAGAGTTGAACTAGATATGGTCCATGTGTGTAGGAAGCACAGTTCTTTTGTTCTGAGCAAGCTCACTGTTTGGACACCATAGGAAACACAGTAGAGTAGAAGAGTGCTCTTTTCTCTAAAGCAGAGTGTGTTTCTTGTAAGGCGGGCTAGCGTTTGTTTCCCAGTCCTAAATGGCGTTGATTCACATGCAGTTTGTGGTCCTACGAGCAAGAAATGTTTTCTGGTAGGAAAGTCACTATTGCGCTCCCATTGCCAGACACAGTACAAATAGCACATGCGTCTGTTCCCAGCAAGTACAGTGTATCGGACTGAAGAGGAGCTACTGTTCTTGTCAGTTTCCTAAGCAGATTTGAACTAGATAAGACCCGTGTGTGTAGGCAGCACAGTTCTTATGTTCTCAGCAAGCTCACTGTTCTGGCCCTATAGGAAAAACAGTAGAGTAGAAGAGTGCTCTTTTCTCAAAAGCAGAGTGTGTTTCTTGTAAGGCGAGCTAGAGTTTGTTTCCCAGTCCTAAATGGAGTTGAGTCACATGCAGTTTTTTGTCCTACCAGCAAGAGTTGTTTTCTGGTAAGAAGAGTCACTATTGTGCTCCAAATGCCATACACAGTGCAAATAGCACTCGCGTCTGTTCCCAGCAAGTACAGTGTATTGAACTGAAGAGGAGCTACTGTTCATGTCAGTTTCCTAAGCAGAGTTGAACTAGATATGGTCCATGTGTGTAGGAAGCAAAGTTCTTTGTTCTGAGCAAGCTCACTGTTTGGACTCCATAGGAAACACAGTAGAGTAGAAGAGTGCTCTTTTCTCAAAAGCAGAGAGTGTTTCTTGTAAGGCGAGCTAGCATTTGTTTCCCAGTCATAAATGGAGTTGAATCACATGCAGTTTGAGGTCCTAGGTGCAAGAGTTGTTTTCTGGTAAGGAAAGTCACTATTGCGCTCCCATTGCCACACACAGTGCAAATAGCACTCGCATCTGTTCCCACCAAGTACAGTGTATCAGACTGAAGAGGAGCTACTGTTCTTGTCAGTTTCCTAAGCAGATTTGAACTACATATGGTCCGTGTGTGTAGGAAGCACAGTTCTTTTGTTCCGAGCAAGCTCACTGTTTTGACCCCATAGGAAACACAGTAGAGTAGAAGAGTGCTCTTTTCTCTAAAGCATAGTGTGGTTCTTGTAAGGCATGCTAGCGTTTGTTTCCCAGTCCTAAATGGCGTTGAATCAAATGCAGTTTGTGGTCCTACGAGCAAGAAATGTTTTCTGGTAGGAAAGTCACTATTGCGCTCCCATTGCCAGACACAGTGCAAATAGCACATGCGTCTGTTACCAGCAATACAGTGTATCGGACTGAAGAGGAGATACTGTTCTTGTCAGTTTCCAAAGCAGAGTTGAACTAGATAAGGCCCGTGTGTGTAGGAAGCACAGTTCTTATGTTCTGAGTAAGCTCACTGTTCGGACCCCATAGGAAACACAGTAGAGTAGAAGAGTCCTCTTTTCTCTAAAGCAGAGTGTGTTTCTTGTAAGGCGAGCTATCGTTTGTTTCCTAGTCCTAAATGGAGTTGAATCACATGCAGTTTCTGGTCCTACGACAAGAGTTGTTTTCTGGTAAGACGAGTCACTATTGTGCTCCAATTGCCATACACAGTGCAAGTAGCACGCGCGTCTGTTCTCAGCAAGTACAGTGTATCTGACTGAAGGGGAGCTACTGTTCTTGTCAGTTTCCTAAGCAAAGTTGAAGTAGATATGGCCCGTGTGTGTAGGAAGCACAGTTATTATGTTCTGAGCAAGCTCACTCTTCTGGCCCTATAGGAAACCAGTATAGTAGAAGAGTGCTATTTTCTCTAAAGCAGAGTGTGTTTCTTGTAAGGCGAGCTCGCGTTTGTTTCCCAGTCTTAAATGGAGTT